>NC_134831.1:177115086-177415086 GCF_004210375.1 Tachypleus tridentatus
TGCTAAATTAGGGACGGCCAGCGCAGATCAGTCTTCGTGTAGCTTTGCGCAGAAATTACAAAATTACAAAAAAAATACTGGCGTAATTTTGTCAAATCTATATATAGATCTCTCCTTCAAATTGCTCATAACAAGTACGTGTGAGCATAAGCAACATGCTCATGCAGATATATCGGGCTGTAACATTTGGAAATTCAGTGAAACACGTTATTTGAAGAAATGCCTGCGGAAACAAAATAAATAAGTAAATCTTACGAGGAGGAAAATTAGATCAATAAACAAAACAGACGACTAATCAAGTATATAAATAAATAAAACAAACACATTTTTGGCGTAAATTGATTTCTTTAACAACTGAAACAATAAATAATACAAAATTTTAAAACAATCACCTTCTTTCTTATATTGGTTTTCAGCCACCACTATCCTTAAGATCTGTAGCTGTCAGAAACTTTGTAACACTCTAAACGATTTTATCGAGATATAATGTCATAAGAAAACAGAAAAAAATATTATTTATATTATAACGCGCTAAACCTAAAAATAGCATGTATTGTGTTAAGCCTAAGATACAATTTATTATGTAACGAGTAAACTAAAAATATTATGTACTATGTAACGAGATAAACCTAAGATATAATTTATTAATGTTTAAGTATTGCGCTTTAGTCAGGAGTGGTATACCTTCTCATAAGGTTTAGGTGCTCGGTTTTAATTACAAGTTGAATACCCTTCTCTTAAGGTTTACTTGTTCAGTTTTGGTTAGGAGTTGTGTACGTTTTAAAACTGTATAGGTTGCGTCAAGACTGTTTGATGCTGGCAGCTTTTGAAAGAAGAATCGAAACTGGATCGTTATATGAAAGTCTGTTCATGAACGGCTCCATGTACCGAAGTAGGTTTGTTTGTGTTAAGATAAAAGTGGAGTACTTGAAATATAAAAATAACGATTTTGAAAATAAAAAAAAGATTGACTGAAAAAAAACACAACAGAAATCCACTGGTTCAAAATCAATAGTAAAGGGTCAGTTGTCCACAAATCAATAGTAAAAGAATCAGTGGTCAAAAAAATCAACAGTAAAGGGTAAGGGGTCTAGAAATCAATAGTAACGAGCCAGTGGTTTAAAAATCAATAGTAAAGGGTTAGTGGTCTAGAAATCATTAGTAAAAAGTCAGTGGTCTACAAAACAATAGTAAAGAGACAGTGGTCCAGAAATGAATAGTAAGGGACAGTGCTCTAGAAATCAATAGAAAAAAGACAGTGGTCTAGAAATCAATAGTAAGAGTCAGTGGTCTAGAAATTAATAGTAAAGAATAAGTGGTCTGTAAATCAAGAGTAAAGAGAGAGTGGTCTAGAAATCAATAGAAAAGTGACAGTGGTCTAGAAATCAATGGTAACGAGTGAGTGGTCTAGAAATCAATAGTAAAGGGACAGTGGTCTAGAAATCAATAGTAACGAGTCAGTGGTCTAGAAATCAATAGTAAAGAGTCAGTGGTTTAGAAATCAATAGTAAAAGGTCAGTGGTCTACAAATCAATAATAAAGAGTCACTGGTCTGAAAATCAATAGCAACAATTCAGTGGTCTAGAGTTCAACAGTAGCGAGTCATTGGTCTAAAATCAATAGTAAAGAGTCATTGGTCTAGAAATAAATAGTAAAAAGTCAGTGGTAGAGAAATATATAGTAACGAGTCAGTGGTCTAGAAAATAATACTAAAGAGTTAGTAGACTATAAATCAATAGTAACAATTCAATGGTCTACAAACCAATAGTAAAGAGTCAGTGGTCTAGAATTCAATAGTAAATAGTCAGTGGTCTAGAAATCAGTAGTAAATGGTAAGTTGTTTAGAAATCAATAGTAAAGGGTCAGTGGCATAGAAATCAATAGTAAAAAGGACAGTGGTCTAAAATCAATAGTAACAATTCAGTGGTCTAGAGATCAACAGTAGCGAGGGAGTGGTCCAGAAATCAATAGTGAAAAGTCAGTGGTATACAATACAATAGTAAAGAGACAGTGGTTTAGAAATCAATAGTAAAGGGTCAGTGGAGTAGAAATCAATAGTAATAACTCAGTTGTCTACAAATCAATATTAAAGAGACAGTGGTCTAAAAATAAATAGTAACAATTCAGTGGTCAAGAAATCAATAGTAACGAGTCAGTGGTGTAGAAATCAATAGCAAAGAATGAGTGGTCTGGAAAAGAATAGTAAAGGGACAGTGGTCAAAAAATCAATATTAAGAAATCATTGGTCTAGAAATCAATAGTAAAGAATCAGTCGTCTAGAAATCAAGAGTAAAACGGTCAGTGGCCTGGAAATAAATAGTAACGGGCCAGTGATAAAAAATCAATAGTAAAAAGTCAGTGGTTTAGAAATCAATAGTGAAGAGTCAGTGGTTTAAAAAACATTAATAAAAGGTCAGTGATTTAGGAATCAATAGTAAAGGGTCAGTGGTATAGAAATCAAGAGAAACGATTGAGTGGCCTAGAAATCAATAGTAAAGAGTATGTGGTCTGGAAATCAATATTGAAGACTCAGTGGTCTGGAAATCAATAGCAAAGAGTCAGTGGTCTGAAAATCAAAAGTAAAGAGTGTGTGGTCTAGAAATCAATTGTAAAGAGTCAGTCGTCTAGAAATCAGTAGTAAAGGGTCAGTGGTCTGGAAATCAATAGTAAAGAATCATAGGTCAAAAATCAATAATAACAATTCAGTGGTCTAGAAATCAATAAAACGAGTCAGTGGTTCAGAAATCAATAGTAAAGAGCCAGTGATCAGGAAATCAACAGTAAAGGATCAGTGGTTTAGAAATATAGTAAAGATTCAGTGGTCTGAAAATCAATAGTAACAATTTAGTGGTCCAGAATTCAATAGCAATGCGTCAGTAATCTAACAATCAATAGTAATAAATCAGTGGTCTAAAAATCAAAAGTAAAGGGTCAGAGGTTTAGGAATCAGTAGTAAAAAGTCAGTGGTATAGAAATCAATAATAAGAAGATAGTTGAAAGGAAATCAATTGTAACGAGTCAGTTCTCTAAAGATCAAGAGAAACGATTTAGTGGCCTAGAAATCAATAGTAAAGAGTATGTGGTCTGGAAATCAATAGTGAAGGGTCAGTGGTCTGGAAATCAATAGTAACGAATCAGTGGTCTAAAATCAAAAGTAAAGAGTGAGTGGTCTGGAAATCCTTAGAAAAGAGTGAGTCGTCTAGAAATCAAAAGTAAAGAGTCAGTGGTGTAGGATTCAATACTAAAAAGAGAGTGGTCACGAAATTAATAGTAAAGTGACAGTGGTAAAAAAATCAATATTAAGAAGTCAGTGGTCTACAAAACAACAGTATGGAATCAGTGGTTTAGAAATCAATAGTAAACAGACAGTGGACAAGAAATCAATATTAAAGGGCCAGTGGAGTAGAAAGCAATAGTAATAACTCAGTTGTCTAGAAATCAATAGTAAAGAAACAGTTGTCTAAAAATTAATAGTAACAATTGAAAGTGGTCAAGAAATCAATAGTCACGAGTCAGTGGTCTAGAAATAAATAGCAAAGAATGAGTGGTCTAGAAATCAATAGTAACGAGTCAGTGGTCTAGAAATAAATAGCAAAAGAATGAGTGGTCTTGAAATCAATAGTAAAGGGTAAGTGGTCAAAAAATCAATAGTAATAAGTCAGTGGTCTAGAAATCATATAAAATATCAGTGGTCTGGAAATCAATAGTAAAGGGACAGTGGTCAAAAAATAAATAGTAAGAAATCAGTTTGTTTAGAAATCAATAGGAAACGAATCAGTGGTCTAAAATCAAAAGTAAAGATTCAGTGGTCTAAAAGGAATAGTAAAGAGTCAAGTGTTTAAAAATCAAAAGAAACAAGTCAGTGGTCTAGAAATCAATAGTAAGAAGTCAGTGGTCTAGAAATCAATGGTAAAGGGTCAGTGGTTTAGGAATCAATAGTAAGAAGTCAGTGGTATAGAAATCAATGGTAAAATGTCAGTTGTATGGAAATCAATTGTTACGAGTCACTTGTCTAGAAATCAAGAGAAACAATTGAGAGGCCTAGAAATCAATAGTTAAGAGTATGTGGTCTGGAAATCAATATTAAGAAGTCAGTGATCTAGAAATCAATAGTAACGAATCACTGGTCTGGAAATCAATAGCAAAGAGTCAGTGGTCTGAAAATCAAAGTAAAGAGTGAGTGGTCTAGAAATCAATTGTAAAAACTCAGTCGCTTAGAAATCAGTAGTAAAGGGTCAGTGGTCTGGAAATAAATAGTAAAGAATTATTGGTCAAAAATCAATAGTAACTTTTCAGTGGTCTAGAAATCATTAGAACTAGTCAGTGGTTCAGAAATCAATAGTAAAAATTCAGTGGTCTGAAAATCAATAGTAACAATTTAGTGGTCCAGAATTCAATTGCAACGTGTCAGTAATCTAACAATAAATAGCAATAATTCAGTGATCTAGAAATCAAAAGTAAAGAGTCAGACGTTTAGGAATCAGTAGTAAATGGTCAGTAGTATAAAAATCAATAGTAAAACGTCAGTTGAATGGAAATCAATTTAAACGAGTCAGTTCTATAAAAATCAAGAGAAACGATTCAGTGGACTAGAAATCAATAGTAACGAATCAGTGGTCTAGAAATCAAAAGTAAAGAGTCAGTGGTGTAGGAGTCAGTATTAAAAAGTGAGTGGTTTAGGTGTCAATAGTAAAAAGTCAGTGGTCAGGAAATTAATAGTAAAGTGACAGTGGTCAAAAAATCAATATTAAGAAGTCAGTGGTCTAGAAATCAATAGTAACGAATCAGTGGTCTAGAAATCAATAGTAACGAATCAGTGGTCTAAAAATCAATAGTAAAGAGTCAGTGGTCTAGAAATCAATAAGTAAAGAGTCAGTGGTCTAGAAATCAATAGTAAAGGGTCAGTGGTCGGAAATCAATAGTAACGGGTTAGAAGTCAAAAAAATCAATAGTAAAAAAAAATCGGTTGTATAGAAATCAATAGAAACGAATCAGTTGTCTAGAAATCAATAGTAACGATTCAGTGGTCTAGAAATCAATAGTAAGGAGTCAGTTGTCTAGAAATCAATAGTATGGAATCAGTTGTTTAGAAACCAATTGTAAAAAGTCCGTGGTTTAGAAATCAAAAGTAAAGAGACAGTGGTCTAGAAATCAATAGCAAAGAATGAGTGGTCTTGAAATCAATAGTAAAGTGTCAGTGGTCAAAAAATCAATAGTAAGAAGTCAGTGGTCCAGAAATCCCTAGTAAAAAGTCAGTGGTCTGGAAATGAATAGTAAAGGGACAGTGGTCAAAAAATCAATATTAATAAATCATTGGTCTAGAAATCAATAGTAAACGGTCAGTGGCTTGGAAATCAATAGTAACGGGTAAGTCGTAAAAAAATCAATAGTAAGAAATCGGTTGTTTAGAAATCAATAGAAACGAATCAGTGATCTAAAAATCAATAGTAATGATTCAGCGGTCTAAAAATGAATAGAAAAGAGTCAAGTGTTTAAAAATCAAAAGAAACAAGTCAGTGGTCTAGAAATCAATAGTAAGAAGTCAGTGGTCTAGAAATCAATTGTAAAGGGCCAGTGGTTTACAAATCAATATTGAAGAGTCAGTGGTTTAAAAAACAATAGTAAAAGGTCAGTGGTTTAGGAATCAATAGTAAAGGGTATGTGGTGTGGAAATCAATATTGAAGAGTGAGTGGTCTGAAAATCAATAGTAAAGAGTATGTGGTGAAAAATCAATATTAAGAAGTCAGTGATATAGAAATCAATAGTAACGAATCAGTGGTCTGAAAATCAAAAGTAAAGATTCAGCGGTCTAAAAATGAACAGTAAAGAGTCAAGGGTTTAATAATCAAAAGAAACAAGTCAGTGGTCTAGAAATCAATAGTAAAGGGTCAGTGGTTTAGGAATCAATAGTAAAAAGTCAGTGGTATAGAAATCAATGGTAAAATGTCAGTTGTATGGAAATCAATTGTTACGAGTCACTTGTCTAGAAATCAAGAGAAACGATTGAGAGGCCTAGAAATCAATAGTTAAGAGTATGTGGTCTGGAAATCAATATTTAAGAGTATGTGGTCTGGAAATCAATATTAAAGAGTCAGTGGTCTGGAAATCAATAGTAAAGAGTATGTGGTGAAAAATCAATATTAAGAAGTCAGTGATCTAGAAATCAATAGTAACGAATCACTGGTCTGGAAATCAATAGCAAAGAGTCAGTGGTCTCAAAATCAAAAGTAGATAGTGAGTGGTCTAGAAATCAATTGTAAAAACTCAGTCGTCTAGAAATCAGTAGTAAAGGGTCAGTGGTCTGAAAATCAATAGTAACAATTTAGTGGTCCAGAATTCAATTGCAACGTGTCAGTAATCTAACAATAAATAGCAATAATCAGTGATCTGGAAATCGAAAGTAAAGAGTCAGACGTTTAGGAATCAGTAGTAAATGGTCAGTAGTATAGAAATCAATAGTAAAAGGTCAGTTGAATGGAAATCAATTTAAACGAGTCAGTTCTATAAAAATCAAGAAAAATGATTCAGTGGCCTAGAAATCAATAGTAAAGAGTATGTGGTATGGAAATCAATAGTAAAGAGTATATGGTCTGGAAATCAATAGTGAAGGGTCAGTGGTTTAGAAATCAATAGTAACGAATCAGTGGTCTAGAAATCAATAGTAAAGGGTCAGTGGTAAAAAATCAATATTAAGAAGTCAGTAGTCTAGAAATCAATAGTAACGAATCAGTGGTCTAGAAATCAATAGTAAAGAGTCAGTGGTCTAGAAATCATAAGTAAAGAGTCAGTCGTCTAGAAATCAACAGTAAAGGGTCAATGGCCTGGAAATCAATAGTAACGGGTTAGAAGTAAAAAAATCAATAGTAAAAAATCGGTTGTATAGAAATCAATAGAAACGAATCAGTTGTCTAGAAATCAATAGTAACGATTCAGCGGTCTGGAAATGAATAGTGAGGAGTCAGTTGTCTAGAAATTAATAGTATGGAATCAGTTGTTTAGAAATCAGTTGTAAAAAGTTAGTGGTTTAGAAATCAATAGTAAAGACACAGTGGTCTAGAAATTAATACTAAAGGGTCATTGGTCTAGAGATCAATAGTAACGAATCAGAGGGCTAGAAATCAAGAGTAAAAATCGGTGGTATAGAAATCAGTAGAAAAGAGTCAGTTGTTTAAAAATCAATAATAAAGGGTCAGTGGTCTAGAAATCAATAGTAACGATTCAGTGTTCTAGTCATCAATAGCAAAAAGTCAGTAGTTTAGATATCAATAGCAACGAGTCAGTGATCTAAAAATCAAAAGTAAAATGTGAGTGGTCAAGAAATCAATAGTAATGAGTCTGTTGTTTTGAAATCAATAGCAAATGGTCATTGGTCAAGGAATCAATAGTAACGAGTCAGTGGTCTAGAAATCATAGTTTCGAGTCAGTGGTTTAGAAATCAATAGTAAATTTTAAGTGGCCTAAAAATCAAAAGTTAAGAGTCAGTGATTGAGAAATGAATCATAACGAGCTAGTGGTCTAGAAATCAATAGTAAGGAGTCTGTGGTTTAGAGATCAGTAGAAAAGAGTCAGTGGTCTAGAAATCAATAGTAACGAGTCAGTGGTGTAGATATCAATAGTATAGAGTCAGTTGTCTAGAAATCAATAGTAACGAGTCAGTGGTGTAGATATCAATAGTATAGAGTCAGTGGTCGAGAAATCAATAGTAAAGAGTCAGTTGTCTAGAAATCAATAGTAACAAGCAAGCGGTCTAGAAATCAATAGTAAAGAGTCAAGGGCTGAAAATTAAATAGAAACAAGTCAGTAACCTAGAAATCAATAGTATGAAATAAAAAGTCTTGAAATCAATAGTAATGCGTCAGTGGTTTAAAAATCAATAGTAAAGAACCAGTGGTTCAAAAATCAACAGTAAAGAGTTAGTGGTCTAAAAATCATTAGAAAATGTCAGTGTTTTAGAAATCAAAAGTAAAGAGTCAGTGGTCTAGAAATCAATAGTTAAGAGTCAGTGATCTAGAAATCAATCGTAAAAAGCTAGTGGTCTAGAAATCAATAATAAGGAGACAGTGGTATAGAAATCAATAGTAAAGAGTCAGTGGTCTAGAAATCAAAAGTAAAGTGTGAGTTGTCAAAAAATCAACAGTAGTAAGTGTATATTTTTGAAATCAATAGTAAATGGTCATTGGTCTAGGAATTAATAGTAAATATTCTGTGATCTAGGAATCAATAGTAAATATTCTGTGATTTAAAAATCAATAATAACGAGTTAGTGGTCTGGAAATCAATAGCAAAAGTCTGTGGTCTGGAAATCAACAGTAAACAGTCAGTGGTCAAAAAATCAATAGTAAAGGTTCAGTGGTCTAGAAATCAATAGTAAAAAGTCAGTTGTTTAAAAATCAATAAGAAAAAGTCTGTGGTCTAGAAAAAAACAGTAACGAGTTCGTGGTCTAAAAATTAATAGTAAAGGGTCAGTGGTCTAGAAAACAACAGTAAAGAGTCAGTGATTTAGAAGTAAATTGAAAAGTGTCAGTAGTTTAAAAATCAATGGTAAATGGTCAGTTGTCTAGCAATCAATAGCAAAGAGTCAGTGGTTTAGAAATAAATTGAAATTAGTCATTAGTCTAGAAATCAAAGGTAAAGAATCAGTTGTCTGAAAAGCAATTGTGAAAATTCAGTGGTTTAGAAATCAAAAGTAAACGTCAGTTGTCGAGAATTTAATAGTAAAGAGTCAGTGGTGTAAAAAACAAATGGGAAAGGGTCAGGGTTCTAGAAATCAATAGTAAAGTGACAACGGTTTAGAAATAAATAGTCAGGAGTCAGCAGTCTAGAAATAATTGGAAAAAAATGTCAAGGGGTTAAAATTCAATAGAAACAAGTCAGTGGTCTAGAAATCAATAGTAAGGAGTCAATGGTCTAGAAATCAATAGTATGGAATCATTGGTATAAAAATCAATAGTAAAGGGTCAGTGGTCTAGAAATCAATAGTAAACGGTTAGTGTTCTAGAAATCAATAGTAACGAATCAGTGGTCTATAAATCAATAACAAAGAGTCAGTGGTCTAAAAATCATAAGTAAAGAGTCATTGGTCTTGAAATCAATAGTAAAGAGGTAGTCGTCAAGAAATCAATAGTAAACTGTGAGTGGCCTGGAAATCAATAGTAACGGGCTAGTGGTCTAGAAGTAAATATTAAAGAGTCAGTTGCCCAGAAATGAAAAGTAAAGAGTCAGTGGTGTGAGAATCAATAGTAAATAGTCAGTGGTTTTGATATCAATAGTGAAGAATCAGTAGTGAAGAAATCAATAGTGAAGAATCAGTGTTGAAGAAATCAAATGTAAACGGTGAGTGTTCTAAAAAACAGTTAAAAAGCAGTTGGCTAGAAATCAATAGTAATGCATCAGTGGTTTAGAAATCAAGAGGAATGAATAAGTGGCTTAGAAATCAATAGTAAAGAGGCAGTTGTCTGAAAATCAATAGTAAAAAGTCAGTGGTCCAGAAATCTATAGTAATAAGTGAGTGTCAACAAATCAATAGAAAAAGGTCAGTGGTCTTGAAATCAACAGTAAAGAGTAAATTGTCTACAAATCAATAGTATAGAGACAGTATTATAGAAATCAATAATAAAGGGTCAGTGGTCTAGAAATCAATTGTAAAAAGTCAGTGGTCAAAAAGTCAATAGTAAAGAGTCAGTTGCCTAGAAATCAATAGCAAAGAATGAGTGGTTTGGAAATCAATAGTAAAGGGTCAGAGGTGAAAAAACCAATGGGAAGAAGTCAGTGGTCTAGAAATCAATAGTAACGATTCAGTGGCCTAGAAATCAAAAGTAAAGAATCAGTGGTGTAGAAATCAATAGTAAATAGTCAGTGGAATAGAAATCAATAGTAAAAATACAGTGGTCTAGAAATCAATAATAAGGAGTCAGCAGTCAAGAAATCAATAGTAAAGAGTGAAGGGCTTAAAATTCAAGAGAAACAAGTCAGAGGAGTAAAAATAAATAGTAAGGAGTCAGTAGTCTAGAAATCAATAGTATGGAATAAGTGGTCTGGAAATCAATAGTATGGAATAAGTGGTCTGGAAATCAATAGTATGGAATAAGTGGTCTGGAAATCAATAGTAAAGGGTCAGTGGTGAAAAATCAATGGCAAGAAGTCAGTGGTTTAGAAATAAATAGTAACGAACCAGTGGTTCAGAAATTAATAGTAAAGGATTATGGGTCTAGAAATCAACAGTAAAGAGTGAAAGGTCTAGGAATGAAGAGTAAAGAGTGAAAGGTCTAGGAATCAAGAGTAAATTGTCAGTGGTTTAGAAATAGGTAGCAAATAGTCAGTGATTTAGAAATTAATAGTAAAAAAAACAGTGGTCTCGAAATGAAAAGTAACGAGTCACTGGTCTTTAAAAACAATAGGAAAGTGTTAGTTGTCTGAAAATAAAATGTAACGAGTCACTGGTATAAAAACCAATAGTAAAGAGTTAGTGTTCTACAAAGGAATAATAAAGGGTCAGTTGTTTAGAAATAAAAAGTAACGAGACAGTGGTCTAGAAATTAATAATAAAGGGTCATTGGTCTAGAAATCAATAGTAACGAGTCAGTGGTCTAGAAATCAATAGTAACGACGTAGAGAGCTAGAAATCAATAGTAAGAAATCGGTGGTCTGTAAATCAATAGTAAAAAGTCAGTGGTATAGGAATCAATAGTAAATGGTCAGTGATACAGAAATGAATAGTAAAGGGTTAGGGGTTTAAAAATCAATAGTTTGAAGCGAGTGGTATAAAAATCAATTGCAGAAAGTCAATGGTCTAGAAATCAATAAAAACGAGTCAGTGGCCTAGAAATCAATAGTAAGGAGTCAGTCGTCTAAAATTCAATAGTAAAAAGTCAGTGGTTTGAAAAACAATAGTAAAGGGACAGTGGTATAAAAATCATTATCAAGACGTCAGGGGTCTAGAAATCAATAGTAACGAATCAGTGGTCCAGAATTCAATAGTAAAGAGGTTGTCGCCTAGAAATCAATAGTAAATTGTGAGTGGCCTGGAAATGAATAGTAATGGGTCAGTTGTATAGAAATCAATAGTAAAGGGTCAGTTGTCTAGAAATCAATACGAATGAGCCAGTGGTATAAAAATCAAAAGTAAAAAGTCAGGGAATCTTAAATCAATAGTAAAGGGTCAGTGGTTTAGGAATCAATAGTAAAGGGTCAGTGGTATAGAAATCAATAGTAAAGGGTCAGTGGTTTAAAATCAATAATAATGAGTCAGTTGTTTAGAAATCAAAAGTAAAAAAGTCAGGGAATCATAAATGAATCGTAAAGAGTCAGTGGTTTTGAAATCAATAGTAAAGTATCAGTGGTTTAGCTATAAATAGTAAAGAGTCAATGGTCTAAAAACCAATAGTAAAAAATCACTGGTCTAGAAATCAATAGTAAGAAATCGGTGGTCTGTAAATCAATAGTAAAAAGTCAGTGGTATAGGAATCAATAGTAAATGGTCAGTGATACAGAAATGAATAGTAAAGGGTTAGGGGTTTAAAAATCAATAGTTTGAAGCGAGTGGTATAAAAATCAATTGCAGAAAGTCAATGGTCTAGAAATCAATATAAACGAGTCAGTGGTCTAGAAATCAATAGTAAGGAGTCAGTGGTCTAAAATTCAATAGTAAAAAGTCAGTGGTTTGAAAAACAATAGTAAAGGGACAGTGGTATAAAAATCAATAACAAAGAGTCAGTGGTCTAAAAATCATAAGTAAAGAGTCATTGGTCTTGAAATCAATAGTAAAGAGGTAGTCGTCAAGAAATCAATAGTAAACTGTGAGTGGCCTGGAAATCAATAGTAACGGGCTAGTGGTCTAGAAGTAAATATTAAAGAGTCAGTTGCCCAGAAATGAAAAGTAAAGAGTCAGTGGTGTGAGAATCAATAGTAAATAGTCAGTGGTTTTGAAATCAATAGTGAAGAATCAGTGGTGAAGAAATCAATAGTGAAGAATCAGTGTTGAAGAAATCAAATGTAAACGGTAAGTGTTCTAAAAAAACAGTTAAAAAGCAGTTGGCTAGAAATCAATAGTAATGCATCAGTGGTTTAGAAATCAAGAGGAATGAATAAGTGGCTTAGAAATCAATAGTAAAGAGGCAGTTGTCTGAAAATCAATAGTAAAAAGTCAGTGGTCCAGAAATCAATAGTAATAAGTGAGTGTCAACAAATCAATAGAAAAGGTCAGTGGTCTTGAAATCAACAGTAAAGAGTAAATTGTCTACAAATCAATAGTATAGAGACAGTATTATAGAAATCAATAATAAAGGGTCAGTGGTCTAGAAATCAATTGTAAAAAAGTCAGTGGTCAAAAATCAATAGTAAAGAGTCAGTTGCCTAGAAATCAATAGCAAAGAATGAGTGGTTTGAAATCAATAGTAAAGGGTCAGAGGTGAAAAAAACCAATGGAAGAAGTCAGTGGTCTAGAAATCAATAGTAACGATTCAGTGGCTTAGAAATCAAAAGTAAAGAGTCAGTGGTAGAAATCAATAGTAAATAGTCAGTGGAATAGAAATCAATAGTAAAAATACAGTGGTCTAGAAATCAATAATAAGGAGTCAGCAGTCAAGAAATCAATAGTAAAGAGTGAAGGGCTTAAAATCAAGAGAAACAAGTCAGAGGAGTAAAATAAATAGTAAGGAGTCAGTAGTCTAGAAATCAATAGTATGGAATAAGTGGTCTGGAAATCAATAGTAAAGGGTCAGTGGTGAAAAATCAATGGCAAGAAGTCAGTGGTTTAGAAATAAATAGTAACGAACCAGTGGTTCAGAAATTAATAGTAAAGGATTATGGGTCTAGAAATCAACAGTAAAGAGTGAAAGGTCTAGGAATGAAGAGTAATGAGTGAAAGGTCTAGGAATCAAGAGTAAATTGTCAGTGGTTTAGAAATAGGTAGCAAATAGTCAGTGATTTAGAAATTAATAGTAAAAAAAAAAAACAGTGGTCTCGAAATGAAAAGTAACGAGTCACTGGTCTTTAAAAACAATAGGAAAGTGTTAGTTGTCTGAAAATAAAATGTAACGAGTCACTGGTATAAAAACCAATAGTAAAGAGTTAGTGTTCTACAAAGGAATAATAAAGGGTCAGTTGTTTAGAAATAAAAAGTAACGAGACAGTGGTCTAGAAATTAATAATAAAGGGTCAGTGGTCTAGAAATCAATAGTAACGAGTCAGTGGTCTAGAAATCAATAGTAACGACGTAGAGAGCTAGAAATCAATAGTAAGAAATCGGTGGTCTGTAAATCAATAGTAAAAAGTCAGTGGTATAGGAATCAATAGTAAATGGTCAGTGATACAGAAATGAATAGTAAAGGGTTAGGGGTTTAAAAATCAATAGTTTGAAGCGAGTGGTATAAAAATCAATTGCAGAAAGTCAATGGTCTAGAAATCAATAAAAACGAGTCAGTGGCCTAGAAATCAATAGTAAGGAGTCAGTCGTCTAAAATTCAATAGTAAAAAGTCAGTGGTTTGAAAAACAATAGTAAAGGGACAGTGGTATAAAAATCAATATCAAGACGTCAGGGGTCTAGAAATCAATAGTAACGAATCAGTGGTCCAGAATTCAATAGTAAAGAGGTTGTCGCCTAGAAATCAATAGTAAATTGTGAGTGGCCTGGAAATGAATAGTAATGGGTCAGTTGTATAGAAATCAATAGTAAAGGGTCAGTTGTCTAGAAATCAATACGAATGAGCCAGTGGTATAAAAATCAAAAGTAAAAAGTCAGGGAATCTTAAATCAATAGTAAAGGGTCAGTGGTTTAGGAATCAATAGTAAAGGGTCAGTGGTATAGAAATCAATAGTAAAGGGTCAGGGGTTTAAAAATCAATAATAATGAGCCAGTTGTTTAGAATTCAAAAGTAAAAAGTCAGGGAATCATAAATGAATCGTAAAGAGTCAGTGGTTTTGAAATCAATAGTAAAGTATCAGTGGTTTAGCTATAAATAGTAAAGAGTCAATGGTCTAAAAAACCAATAGTAAAAAATCACTGGTCTAGAAATCAATAGTAACGAATTAGTGGTCTGGAAATGAATAGTAACGAGTCAACCATCTATAAATCACTAGGAATGTGTTAGTGGTGTAAAAATAAAAAGTAACGAGTCACTGGTGTAGAAATCAATAGTAAAGAGTCAGTGGTCTAGGAATCAAGAGTACATCTTCAGTGGTCGAGAAATCAAGAGTAACGGGCCTGTGGTGCAGGATTCAATATTAAAAAGTGAGTGGTTTAGAAATCAATAATAAATAGTCAGTAGTATAGAAATAAATAGTAACTAGTCAATGGTCTAGAAATTAATAGTAACGAGCCAGTGGTTTAGAAATCAAGAGTAAAGAATCAGTGGTTCAAAAATCAATAGTAAAAAGTTAGTGGTCTAGAAATCAATAGTAAGAAGTCAGTGGTATAGAAATCAATAGTAACGAGTAATTGGTCTAGAAATCAAGAGTAAAGAGTCAGTGGTCTAGAAATCAATAGTAAAAAGTCAGTGGTCTGGAAATCATTAATAAAGGGAGAGGGGTCAAAAAAATTAATATTAAGAAGTCAGTGGTCTAGAAATCAATAGGAAAAATTCAGTGGTCTAGAAATCAATAGTAAGGAGTCAGCGGTCTAGAAATCAATAGTAAAGTGTCAAGGGTTTAAAATTCAATAGAAACAAGTCAGTGGTCCAGAAATCAATAGTAAAGAGTCAAGGGCTTAAAATTCAATAGAAACAAGTCAGTGGTCTAGAAATAAATAGTATGGAATCAGTGGTATAGAAATCAATAGTAAACGGTCGTCAGTATTCTAGAAATTAATAGTAACGAGTCAGTGGCCTAAAAATCAAAGTAAAGAGTCAGTGGTGTAGGAATCAATTGTAAAGAGTCAGTGGTCTAGAAATCAATTGTAAAAAGACAGTGATTTAGAAATCAATAGTAACAAGTCAGTGGTTTAGATATCAATAGTAAAGAGTCAGTGGTCTAGAAATCAATCGTAACGAGTTAGTAGTCTAGAAATCAATAGCAACGAGTCAGTGATATAAACATCAAAGTAAAGTGTGAGTGGTCAGGAAATCAACAGTAGTGAGTCTGTAGTATTGAAATCAATAGTAAATGGTCATTGGTCTAGGAATCAATAGTAAAGACTCAGTGATGTAAAAATCAACAGTAACGAGTTAGTGGTCTAGAAATCAATGGTAAAAGTGTGTTGTCTGGAAATCAATGGTAAAGAGTCAGTGGTCTAGAAATCAATAGTTAAAATACAGTGGTCTAGAAATCAATAGTGAGGAGTCAGCAGTCTAGAAATATTTGGAAAAAATTGTCAAGGGCTTAAAATTCAATAGAAACAAATCATTGGTCTAGAAATCAATAGTAACGAGTCAGTTGTCTAGAAATAAATAGTAACGATTTAGTGGGCTAGATATCAATAGTAAAAAATCGGTGGTCTAGAAATCAGTAGTAAAGGGTCAGTGGTATAAGAATCAATAGTAAAGGGTCAGTGGTACAGAAATCAATAGTAAATGGTTAGGGGGTTTAAAAATCAATAGTTTGAAGTCAGTGGTATGAAAATCAATTGTAGAAAGACAGTGGTCTAGAAATCAAGAAAAACGACTCAGTGGCCCAGAAATGAATAGTAAATAATCAGTGGTTTAGAAATCGATTGTAAGTAGTCAGCGGTATAGAAATCACTATGAAAGAGTTAGTGGTGTAGAAATAAAAAGTAACGAGTCAATGGTATAGAGAGCAATAGTGAAGAGTCAGTGGTCTAGGAATCAAGAGTACATCGTCAGTGGTCTAGGGAATCAAGAGTACATCGTCAGTGGTCGAGAAATCAAGAGTAAGGAGTAAGTGATCTAAAAATCAATAGTAACAATTCAGTGGTCTGGAAATCAATAGTAAAAGATCAGTAGTCTAGTAATCAATAGTAAAGAGTCAGTGGTCTAGTAATCATAACTAACGAGTCATTGGTCTAGAAATCAATATTAAAGAGTCAATCGTTTGGAAATCAATAGTAAACGGTCAGTGGCCTAGAAATCAATAGTAAAGGGTCAGTGGTCTAGAAATCAATAATAATAGATCAGTGATATAGAAATCAGATATAAAAAGTCAGTGAATCAGAAATATATAGAAAAGAGTCAGTGTTCAAAAAGTCAAAAGTAAAGAGTCAGTTGCCTAAAAATCAATAGAAAGAATGAGTGGTTTGGAAATCAATAGTAAAGGGTCAGAGGTGAAAAAACCAATGGCAACAAGTCAGTGGTCTAGAAATCAATAGTAACGAGTCAGTGGTCTAGAAGTTTATAGTAAAGGTTCAGTGGTCTAGAAATCAATGGTAAAGAGTCAGTAGACGAGAAATCAATGGTACAGAGTCAGTTGTCTAGAAATCAATAATAAAATGTCAGTTGTCTAGAAATCAATAATAAAATGTCAGTCGTCTAAAAATCAATAGTAATTAGTCAGTAGTCTAGAAATCAAAAGTAAAGTGTCAGTAGTCAAGTAATCAACAGTAATGAGTCAATAATCTAGAAATCAATAATAAATGATCATTGTTCTAGCAATCAATAGTAAAGAGTCAGTGGTCTAAAAATCAATTGGAAATGGTCAGTGGTCGAAAATTTAACAGTAAAGACTCAGTGGTTTAAAATCAATAGGAAAGAGTCAGGGTCTAGAAATGAATGGTAAAGTGAGAGTGGTCTAGAAATCAATACTAACGAGTCAGTGGTCTAAAAATCAATAGTAACAATTCAGTGTTGCAGACATGAATACTAAAGAATCAGTGGTCTAGAAATCAATAGTTACGAGTCAGTGGTCTAAGAATCAATAGGAAAAAAGTCTGTGGTCTAGAAATCAACATCAACGAGTCAGTGGTCTAAAATTAATAGTAATGGGTCAGTGGTTTAGAAATCAAAAGTAAAGAGTCAGTGGTTTAGAAATCAATTGAAAATACTCAGTAGTCTAGAAATCAATGGTAAAGGGTCAGTCGTCTAAAAATCAATAGCAACAATTCAGTGGTCTAGAAATCATAGTATCGAGTCAGTGGTCTAGAAATCAATTGTTAAGAGTCAGTAATTTAAAAATCAATAGTAAAGAGTCAGGGGTCCAGAAATAAAAAAAATCATTGGTCTAGAAATCAATAGTAAAGAGTCGTGGTCTAGAAATTAGTAGTAAAGGGTTAGTGGTCTAGAAATTAGTAATGAAGGATCCGTGGTCGAGAGATCAATAATAAAGAGTAAGTTGTCTACAAATCAATAATAAAAAGTAAGTTGTCTACAAATCAATAGTAAGAAGTCAGTGGCGTAAAAACAACAAAGGAAAATCAGTAGTCCAGAAATCTATAGTAACGAGTGAGTGCACTACAAATCAAAAAAGTAAAAAGTCTGTGGTCTTGAAATCAATAGTAATGAGTCAGTAGTCTAGAAATGAATAGAAAAGGGTAAGTGGTCTACAAATCAATAGAAAAGGTTTAGTGGTATAGAAATAAAAGGTAAAGAATCAGTGGTCTAAAAATAAATAAAAAAGGGTCTGTGGTCTAGAAATCGACAGTAACGAGTTTGTGGTCTAAAAATTAGTAGTAAAGGGTCAGTGGTCTGGAAATCAATTGTGAAAAGTCAGTGGTTTAGAAATCAATATTATACGTCAGTGGTCGAAAATGTAATAGTAAGGACTCAAAGGTCTAAAAATCAATAGGAAAGGGTCAGGGGTCTAGAAATCAATGGTAAACTGACTGTGGTCTAGAAATCAATAGTAACAATTCAGTGTTCTAGTCATCAATAGCAAAAAGTCAGTGGTTTAGATATCAATAGTAAAGAGTTAGTGGTCTAGAAATCAATAGTAACGAGTCAGTGATCTAAAAATCAAAAGTAAAATGTGAGTGGTCAAGAAATCAACAGTAATGAGTCTGTTGTTTTGAAATCAATAGCAAATGGTCATTGGTCAAGGAATCAATAGTAACGAGTCAGTGGTCTAGAAATCATAGTTTCGAGTCAGTGGTTTAGAAATCAATAGTAAATTTTAAGTGGCCTAAAAATAAAAAGTTAAGAGTCAGTGATTTAGAAATGAATCATAACGAGCTAGTGGTCTAGAAATCAATAGTAAAAAGTCTGTGGTATAGAGATCAGTAGTAAAGAGTCAGAGGTCTAGAAATCAATAGTAACGAGTCAGTGGTGTAGATATCAATAGTATAGAGTCAGTGGTATAGAAATCAAAAGTAACGAGTTAGTGGTCTAGAAATCAGTAGTAAAGAGTCAGTGGCGTAGAAATCAATTGTAAAGAGTCAGTGGTCGAGAAATCAATAGTAAAGAGTCAGTTGTCTAGAAATCAATAGTAAATAGTCAAGGGCTGAAAATTGAATAGAAACAAGTCAGTAACCTAGAAATCAATAGTATGGAATAAAAAGTCTTGAAATCAATAGTAATGGGTCAGTGGTTTAAAAATCAATAGTAAAGAACCAGTGGTTCAAAAATCAACAGTAAAGAGTTAGTGGTCTAAAAATCATTAGAAAATGTCAGTGTTTTAGAAATCAAAAGTAAAGAGTCAGTGGTCTAGAAATCAATAGTAAAGAGTCAGTGGTCTAGAAATCAATAGTTAAGAGTCAGTGATCTAGAAATCAATCGTAAAAAGCTAGTGATCTAGAAATCAATAGTAAAGAGTCAGTTGTCTAGAAATCAATAGAAACGAGTCAGTGATATACAAATCAAAAGAAAAATGTGAGTGGTCAAAAAATAAACAGTAGTGAGTGTATATTTTTGAAATCAATAGAAATGGTCATTGGTCTAGGATTTAATAGTAAATATTCTGTGATTTAAAAATCAATAATAACGAGTTAGTGGTCTGGAAATCAATAGTAAACAGTCAGTGGTCAAAAAATCAATAGTAAAGGTTCAGTGGTCTAGAAATCAATAGTAAAAAGTCAGTTGTCTAAAATCAATAAGAAAAGTCTGTGGTCTAGAAAAAACAGTAACGAATTCGTGGTCTAAAAATTAATAGCAAAGGGTCAGTAACCCAGAAATCAATAACAAGAGTCAGTGGCATATAAATCAATAGTAAAGAGTCAGTGGTCTAGAATTCAACAGTAAAGAGTAAGTTCTCTAGAAAACAATAGTAAAGAGTCGGTGGTCTACAAATGAATAGGAAAGGGTCTGTGGTCCAGAAAAAACAGTAGCGAGATAGTTGTCTAAAAATTAATAGTAAATGGTCAGTTGTCTAGCAATCAATAGCAAAGAGTCAGTGGTTTAGAAATAAATTGAAATTAGTCAGTAGTCTAGAAATTAAAGGTAAAGAATCAGTGGTCTGAAAATCAATTGTGAAAATTCAGTGGTTTAGAAATCAAAAGTAAACGTCAGTTGTCGAGAATTTAATAGTAAAGAGTCAGTGGTGTAAAAAACAAATGGGAAAGGGTCAGGGGTCTAGAAATCAATAGTAAAGTGACAGTGGTCTAGAAATCAATAGTGAGGAGTCAGCAGTCTAGAAATCAATAGTATGGAATCATTGGTATAAAAATCAATAGTAAAGAGGTAGTCGTCAAGAAATCAATACTAAACTGTGAGTGGCCTGGAAATCAATAGTAACGGGCTAGTGGTCTAGAAGTAAATATTAAAGAGTCAGTTGCCCAGAAATCAAAAGTAAAAAGTCAGTGGTGTGGGAATCAATAGTAAATAGTTAGTGGTCTAGAAATCAATAGTAAAGAGTCAAGGGCTTAAAATTTAATAGAAACAAATCAGTGGTCTAGAAATCAATAGTGAAGAATCAGTGGTGAAGAAATCAATAGTGAAGAATCAGTGGTGAAGAAATCAAATGTAAACGGTGAGTGTTCTAAAAAACAGTTAAGAAGCAGTTGGCTAGAAATCAATAGTAATGCATCAGTGGTTTAGAAATCAAGAGGAATGAATAAGTGGCTTAGAAATCAATAGTAAAGAGGCAGTTGTCTGAAAATCAATAGTAAAAAGTCAGAGGTCCAGAAATCTATAGTAATAAGTGATTGTCAACAAATCAATAGAAAAAGGTCAGTGGTCTTGAAATCAACAGTAAAGAGTAAATTGTCTACAAATCAATAGTATAGAGACAGTATTATAGAAATCAATAATAAAGGGTCAGTGGTCTAGAAATCAATTGTAAAAAGTCAGTGGTCAAAAAGTCAATAGTAAAGAGTCAGTTGCCTAGAAATCAATAGCAAAGAATGAGTGGTTTGGAAATCAATAGTAAAGGGTCAGAGGTGAAAAAACCAATGGCAAGAAGTCAGTGGTCTAGAAATCAATAGTAACGATTCAGTGGCCTAGAAATCAAAAGTAAAGAGTCAGTGGAATAGAAATCAATAGTAAAAATACAGTGGTCTAGAAATCAATAATAAGGAGTCAGCGGTCAAGAAATCAATAGTAAAGAGTGAAGGGCTTAAAATTCAAGAGAAACAAGTCAGAGGAGTAAAAATAAATAGTAAGGAGTCAGTGGTCTAGAAATCAATAGTATGGAATAAGTGGTCTGGAAATTAATAGTATGGAATAAGTGGTCTGGAAACCAATAGTAAAGAGTCAGTGGTGAAAAATCAATGGCGAGAAGTCAGTGGTCTAGAAATAAATAGTAACGAACCAGTGGTTCAGAAATTAATAGTAAAGGATTTTGGGTCTAGAAATCAATAGTAAAGAGTGAAAGGTCTAGGAATCAAGAGTAAAGAGTGAAAGGTCTAGGAATCAAGAGTAAATTGTCAGTGATTTAGAAATTAATAGTAAAAAAAACAGTGGTCTCGAAATAAATAGTAACGAGTCACTGGTCTAGAAATCAATAGGAAAGTGTTAGTTGTCTGAAAAAAAAATGTAACGAGTCACTGGTATAAAAACCAATAGTAAAGAGTTAGTGTTCTACAAAGCAATAATAAAGGGTCATTGGTCTAGAAATCAATAGTAACGAGTCAGTGGTCTAGAAATCAATAGTAACGAGTCAGTGGTCTAGAAAACAATAGTAACGACTTAGAGAGCTAGAAATCAATAGTAAGAAATCGGTGGTCTACAAATCAATAGTAAAGGGTCAGTGGTATAGGAATCAATAGTAAAGGGTCAATGGTACAGAAATGAATAGTAAAGGGTTAGGGGTTTAAAAATCAGTAGTTTGAAGCGAGTGGTATAAAAATCAATTGTAGAAAGTCAATGGTCTAGAAATAAATAAAAACGAGTCAGTGGCCTAGAAATCAATAGTAAAACGTCAGTGGTTTGAAAAACAATAGTAAAGGGACAGTGGTATAAAAATTAATATTAAGACGTGAGGGGTCTAGAAATCAATAGTAACGAATCAGTGGTCCAGAATTCAATAGTAAAGAGGTTGTCGTCTAGAAATCAATAGTAAATTGTGAGTGGCCTGGAAATCAATAGTAAATTGTGAGTGCCCTGGAAATGAATAGTAATGGGTCAGTTGTATAGAAATCAATAGTAAAGGGTCAGTTGTCTAGAAATCAATAAGAATGAGAAAGTGGTTTAAAAATCAAAAGTAAAAAGTCAGGAAATCATAAATGAATAGTAAAGAGTCAGTGGTTTTGAAATCAATAGTAAAGGATCAGTGGTTTAGAAATAAATAGTAAAAGGTCAGTGGTTTAGAAATCAATAGTAAAGGGTCAGTGGTTTAGGAATCAATAGTAAAGAGTCAGTGGTCTAAAAACCAATAGTAAAAAATCACTGGTCTAGAAATCAATAGTAACGAATTAGTGGTCTGGAAATGAATAGTAACGAGTCAACCATCTAGAAATCACTAGGAATGTGTTAGTGGTGTAAAAATAAAAAGTAACGAGTCACTGGTGTAGAAATCAATAGTAAAGAGTCAGTGGTCTAGGAATCAAGAGTACATCTTCAGTGGTCGAAAAATCAAGAGTAAAGAGTAAGTGATCTAAAAATCAACAGTAACAATTCAATGGTCTAGAAATCAATAGTAACGGGCCTGTGGTGCAGGATTCAATATTAAAAGTGAGTGGTTTAGAAATCAATAATAAATAGTCAGTAGTATAGAAATCAATTGTAAAAGTCAGGGTCTGGAAATCAATAATAAAGGATGAGGGGTCAAAAAATTAATATTAAGAAGTCAGTGGTCTAGAAATCAATATTAAGAAGTCAGTGGTCTAGAAATCAATAGTAAGGAGTCAAGGGCTTAAAATTCAATAGAAACACGTCAGTGGTCAAGAAATAAATAGTATGGAATCAGTGGTATAGAAATCAATAGTAAACGGTCGTCAGTATTCTAGAAATTAATAGTAACGAGTCAGTGGCCTAAAAATGAAAAGTAAAGAGTCAGTGGTGTAGGAATCAATTGTAAAGAGTCAGTGGTCTAGAAATCAATTGTAAAAAGACAGTGGTTTATAAATCAATGGTAAAAGTGTGTTGTCTGGAAATCAATGGTAAAGAGTCAGTGGTCTAGAAATCAATAGTTAAAATACAGTGGTCTAGAAATCAATAGTGAGGAGTCAGCAGTCTAGAAATAATTGGAAAAAATTGTCAAGGGCTTAAAATTCAATAGAAACAAGTCAGTGGTCTAGAAATCAATAGTAAGGAGTCAGTGGTCTAGAAATAAAAAGTAACTATACAGTGGTCTAAAAATTAATACTATAGGGTCATTGGTCTAGAAATCAATAGTAACCGGTCAGTGGTCTAGAAATAAATAGTAACGATTTAGTGGGCTAGATATCAATAGTAAAAAATCGGTGGTCTAGAAATCAGTAGTAAAGGGTCAGTGGTATAAGAATCAATAGTAAAGGGTCAGTGGTACAGAAATCAATAGTAAATGGTTAGGGGGTTTAAAAATCAATAGTTTGAAGTCAGTGGTATGAAAATCAATTGTAGAAAGACAGTGGTCTAGAAATCAAGAAAAACGACTCAGTGGCCCAGAAATGAATAGTAACGAATCAGTAGTCTAGAAATCAATAGCAAAGGGTCAGTGGTCTAGAAATCATAAGTAAAGAGTCATTGGCCTAGAAATCAATAATAAATTGTGAGTGGCCTGGAAATCAATAGTAATGGGCTAGTGGTAAAAAAATCAATAGTCAGAAATCAGTCTTTAGAAATCAATAGTAACGAGTTTGTGGTCTAGAAATAAATATTAAAGAGACAGTTGCCTAGAAATCAAAAGTAAAGAATCAGTGGTGTAGGAATCAATAGTAAATAATCAGTGGTTTAGAAATCGATTGTAAGTAGTCAGCGGTATAGAAATCACTATGAAAGAGTTAGTGGTGTAGAAATAAAAAGTAACGAGTCAATGGTATAGAGAGCAATAGTGAAGAGTCAGTGGTCTAGGAATCAAGAGTACATCGTCAGTGGTCTAGGAATCAAGAGTACATCGTCAGTGGTCGAGAAATCAAGAGTAAGGAGTAAGTGATCTAAAAATCAATAGTAACAATTCAGTGGTCTGGAAATCAATAGTAAAAGATCAGTAGTCTAGTAATCAATAGTAAAGAGTCAGTGGTCTAGTAATCATAACTAACGAGTCATTGGTCTAGAAATCAATATTAAAGAGTCAATCGTTTGGAAATCAATAGTAAACGGTCAGTGGCCTAGAAATCAATAGTAAAGGGTCAGTGGTCTAGAAATCAATAATAATAGATCAGTGATATAGAAATCAGATATAAAAAGTCAGTGAATCAGAAATATATAGAAAAGAGTCAGTGTTCAAAAAGTCAAAAGTAAAGAGTCAGTTGCCTAAAAATCAATAGAAAGAATGAGTGGTTTGGAAATCAATAGTAAAGGGTCAGAGGTGAAAAAACCAATGGCAACAAGTCAGTGGTCTAGAAATCAATAGTAACGAGTCAGTGGTCTAGAAGTTTATAGTAAAGGTTCAGTGGTCTAGAAATCAATGGTAAAGAGTCAGTAGACGAGAAATCAATGGTACAGAGTCAGTTGTCTAGAAATCAATAATAAAATGTCAGTTGTCTAGAAATCAATAATAAAATGTCAGTCGTCTAAAAATCAATAGTAATTAGTCAGTAGTCTAGAAATCAAAAGTAAAGTGTCAGTAGTCAAGTAATCAACAGTAATGAGTCAATAATCTAGAAATCAATAATAAATGATCATTGTTCTAGCAATCAATAGTAAAGAGTCAGTGGTCTAAAAATCAATTGGAAATGGTCAGTGGTCGAAAATTTAACAGTAAAGACTCAGTGGTTTAAAAATCAATAGGAAAGAGTCAGGGGTCTAGAAATGAATGGTAAAGTGAGAGTGGTCTAGAAATCAATACTAACGAGTCAGTGGTCTAAAAATCAATAGTAACAATTCAGTGTTGCAGACATGAATACTAAAGAATCAGTGGTCTAGAAATCAATAGTTACGAGTCAGTGGTCTAAGAATCAATAGGAAAAAGTCTGTGGTCTAGAAATCAACATCAACGAGTCAGTGGTCTAAAAATTAATAGTAATGGGTCAGTGGTTTAGAAATCAAAAGTAAAGAGTCAGTGGTTTAGAAATCAATTGAAAATACTCAGTAGTCTAGAAATCAATGGTAAAGGGTCAGTCGTCTAAAAATCAATAGCAACAATTCAGTGGTCTAGAAATCATAGTATCGAGTCAGTGGTCTAGAAATCAATTGTTAAGAGTCAGTAATTTAAAAATCAATAGTAAAGAGTCAGGGGTCCAGAAATAAAAAAAATCATTGGTCTAGAAATCAATAGTAAAGAGTCGTGGTCTAGAAATTAGTAGTAAAGGGTTAGTGGTCTAGAAATTAGTAATGAAGGATCCGTGGTCGAGAGATCAATAATAAAGAGTAAGTTGTCTACAAATCAATAATAAAAAGTAAGTTGTCTACAAATCAATAGTAAGAAGTCAGTGGCGTAAAAACAACAAAGGAAAATCAGTAGTCCAGAAATCTATAGTAACGAGTGAGTGCACTACAAATCAAAAAAGTAAAAAGTCTGTGGTCTTGAAATCAATAGTAATGAGTCAGTAGTCTAGAAATGAATAGAAAAGGGTAAGTGGTCTACAAATCAATAGAAAAGGTTTAGTGGTATAGAAATAAAAGGTAAAGAATCAGTGGTCTAAAAATAAATAAAAAAGGGTCTGTGGTCTAGAAATCGACAGTAACGAGTTTGTGGTCTAAAAATTAGTAGTAAAGGGTCAGTGGTCTGGAAATCAATTGTGAAAAGTCAGTGGTTTAGAAATCAATATTATACGTCAGTGGTCGAAAATGTAATAGTAAGGACTCAAAGGTCTAAAATCAATAGGAAAGGGTCAGGGTCTAGAAATCAATGGTAAACTGACTGTGGTCTAGAAATCAATAGTAACAATTCAGTGTTCTAGTCATCAATAGCAAAAAGTCAGTGGTTTAGATATCAATAGTAAAGAGTTAGTGGTCTAGAAATCAATAGTAACGAGTCAGTGATCTAAAAATCAAAAGTAAAATGTGAGTGGTCAAGAAATCAACAGTAATGAGTCTGTTGTTTTGAAATCAATAGCAAATGGTCATTGGTCAAGGAATCAATAGTAACGAGTCAGTGGTCTAGAAATCATAGTTTCGAGTCAGTGGTTTAGAAATCAATAGTAAATTTTAAGTGGCCTAAAAATAAAAAGTTAAGAGTCAGTGATTTAGAAATGAATCATAACGAGCTAGTGGTCTAGAAATCAATAGTAAAAAAGTCTGTGGTATAGAGATCAGTAGTAAAGAGTCAGAGGTCTAGAAATCAATAGTAACGAGTCAGTGGTGTAGATATCAATAGTATAGAGTCAGTGGTATAGAAATCAAAAGTAACGAGTTAGTGGTCTAGAAATCAGTAGTAAAGAGTCAGTGGCGTAGAAATCAATTGTAAAGAGTCAGTGGTCGAGAAATCAATAGTAAAGAGTCAGTTGTCTAGAAATCAATAGTAAATAGTCAAGGGCTGAAAATTGAATAGAAACAAGTCAGTAACCTAGAAATCAATAGTATGGAATAAAAAGTCTTGAAATCAATAGTAATGGGTCAGTGGTTTAAAAATCAATAGTAAAGAACCAGTGGTTCAAAAATCAACAGTAAAGAGTTAGTGGTCTAAAAATCATTAGAAAATGTCAGTGTTTTAGAAATCAAAAGTAAAGAGTCAGTGGTCTAGAAATCAATAGTAAAGAGTCAGTGGTCTAGAAATCAATAGTTAAGAGTCAGTGATCTAGAAATCAATCGTAAAAAGCTAGTGATCTAGAAATCAATAGTAAAGAGTCAGTTGTCTAGAAATCAATAGAAACGAGTCAGTGATATACAAATCAAAAGAAAAATGTGAGTGGTCAAAAAATAAACAGTAGTGAGTGTATATTTTTGAAATCAGTAGTAAATGGTCATTGGTCTAGGATTTAATAGTAAATATTCTGTGATTTAAAAATCAATAATAACGAGTTAGTGGTCTGGAAATCAATAGCAAAAGTCTGTGGTCTGGAAATCAATAGTAAACAGTCAGTGGTCAAAAAATCAATAGTAAAGGTTCAGTGGTCTAGAAATCAATAGTAAAAAGTCAGTTGTCTAAAAATCAATAAGAAAAAGTCTGTGGTCTAGAAAAAAACAGTAACGAGTTCGTGGTCTAAAAATTAATAGCAAAGGGTCAGTAACCCAGAAATCAATAACAAGAGTCAGTGGCATATAAATCAATAGTAAAGAGTCAGTGGTCTAGAATTCAACAGTAAAGAGTAAGTTCTCTAGAAAACAATAGTAAAGAGTCGGTGGTCTACAAATGAATAGGAAAGGGTCTGTGGTCCAGAAAAAACAGTAGCGAGATAGTTGTCTAAAAATTAATAGTAAATGGTCAGTTGTCTAGCAATCAATAGCAAAGAGTCAGTGGTTTAGAAATAAATTGAAATTAGTCAGTAGTCTAGAAATCAAAGGTAAAGAATCAGTGGTCTGAAAATCAATTGTGAAAATTCAGTGGTTTAGAAATCAAAAGTAAACGTCAGTTGTCGAGAATTTAATAGTAAAGAGTCAGTGGTGTAAAAAACAAATGGGAAAGGGTCAGGGGTCTAGAAATCAATAGTAAAGTGACAGTGGTCTAGAAATCAATAGTGAGGAGTCAGCAGTCTAGAAATCAATAGTATGGAATCATTGGTATAAAAATCAATAGTAAAGAGGTAGTCGTCAAGAAATCAATACTAAACTGTGAGTGGCCTGGAAATCAATAGTAACGGGCTAGTGGTCTAGAAGTAAATATTAAAGATTCAGTTGCCCAGAAATCAAAAGTAAAAAAGTCAGTGGTGTGGGAATCAATAGTAAATAGTTAGTGGTCTAGAAATCAATAGTAAAGAGTCAAGGGCTTAAAATTTAATAGAAACAAATCAGTGGTCTAGAAATCAATAGTGAAGAATCAGTGGTGAAGAAATCAATAGTGAAGAATCAGTGGTGAAGAAATCAAATGTAAACGGTGAGTGTTCTAAAAAACAGTTAAGAAGCAGTTGGCTAGAAATCAATAGTAATGCATCAGTGGTTTAGAAATCAAGAGGAATGAATAAGTGGCTTAGAAATCAATAGTAAAGAGGCAGTTGTCTGAAAATCAATAGTAAAAAGTCAGAGGTCCAGAAATCTATAGTAATAAGTGATTGTCAACAAATCAATAGAAAAAGGTCAGTGGTCTTGAAATCAACAGTAAAGAGTAAATTGTCTACAAATCAATAGTATAGAGACAGTATTATAGAAATCAATAATAAAGGGTCAGTGGTCTAGAAATCAATTGTAAAAAGTCAGTGGTCAAAAAGTCAATAGTAAAGAGTCAGTTGCCTAGAAATCAATAGCAAAGAATGAGTGGTTTGGAAATCAATAGTAAAGGGTCAGAGGTGAAAAAACCAATGGCAAGAAGTCAGTGGTCTAGAAATCAATAGTAACGATTCAGTGGCCTAGAAATCAAAAGTAAAGAGTCAGTGGAATAGAAATCAATAGTAAAAATACAGTGGTCTAGAAATCAATAATAAGGAGTCAGCGGTCAAGAAATCAATAGTAAAAAGTGAAGGGCTTAAAATTCAAGAGAAACAAGTCAGAGGAGTAAAAATAAATAGTAAGGAGTCAGTGGTCTAGAAATCAATAGTATGGAATATGTGGTCTGGAAATTAATAGTATGGAATAAGTGGTCTGGAAACCAATAGTAAAGAGTCAGTGGTGAAAAATCAATGGCGAGAAGTCAGTGGTCTAGAAATAAATAGTAACGAACCAGTGGTTCAGAAATTAATAGTAAAGGATTTTGGGTCTAGAAATCAATAGTAAAGAGTGAAAGGTCTAGGAATCAAGAGTAAAGAGTGAAAGGTCTAGGAATCAAGAGTAAATTGTCAGTGATTTAGAAATTAATAGTAAAAAAAACAGTGGTCTCGAAATAAATAGTAACGAGTCACTGGTCTAGAAATCAATAGGAAAGTGTTAGTTGTCTGAAAAAAAATGTAACGAGTCACTGGTATAAAACCAATAGTAAAGAGTTAGTGTTCTACAAAGCAATAATAAAGGGTCATTGGTCTAGAAATCAATAGTAACGAGTCAGTGGTCTAGAAATCAATAGTAACGAGTCAGTGGTCTAGAAAACAATAGTAACGACTTAGAGAGCTAGAAATCAATAGTAAGAAATCAGTGGTCTACAAATCAATAGTAAAGGGTCAGTGGTATAGGAATCAATAGTAAAGGGTCAATGGTACAGAAATGAATAGTAAAGGGTTAGGGGTTTAAAAATCAGTAGTTTGAAGCGAGTGGTATAAAAATCAATTGTAGAAAGTCAATGGTCTAGAAATAAATAAAACGAGTCAGTGGTCTAGAAATCAATAGTAAAACGTCAGTGGTTTGAAAACAATAGTAAAGGGACAGTGGTATAAAAATTAATATTAAGACGTGAGGGGTCTAGAAATCAATAGTAACGAATCAGTGGTCCAGAATTCAATAGTAAAGAGGTTGTCGTCTAGAAATCAATAGTAAATTGTGAGTGGCCTGGAAATCAATAGTAAATTGTGAGTGCCCTGGAAATGAATAGTAATGGGTCAGTTGTATAGAAATCAATAGTAAAGGGTCAGTTGTCTAGAAATCAATAAGAATGAGAAAGTGGTTTAAAAATCAAAAGTAAAAAAGTCAGGAAATCATAAATGAATAGTAAAGAGTCAGTGGTTTTGAAATCAATAGTAAAGGATCAGTGGTTTAGAAATAAATAGTAAAAGGTCAGTGGTTTAGAAATCAATAGTAAAGGGTCAGTGGTTTAGGAATCAATAGTAAAGAGTCAGTGGTCTAAAAACCAATAGTAAAAAATCACTGGTCTAGAAATCAATAGTAACGAATTAGTGGTCTGGAAATGAATAGTAACGAGTCAACCATCTAGAAATCACTAGGAATGTGTTAGTGGTGTAAAAATAAAAAGTAACGAGTCACTGGTGTAGAAATCAATAGTAAAGAGTCAGTGGTCTAGGAATCAAGAGTACATCTTCAGTGGTCGAGAAATCAAGAGTAAAGAGTAAGTGATCTGAAAATCAACAGTAACAATTCAGTGGTCTAGAAATCAATAGTAACGGGCCTGTGGTGCAGGATTCAATATTAAAAAGTGAGTGGTTTAGAAATCAATAATAAATAGTCAGTAGTATAGAAATCAATTGTAAAAAGTCAGGGGTCTGGAAATCAATAATAAAGGATGAGGGGTCAAAAAATTAATATTAAGAAGTCAGTGGTCTAGAAATCAATATTAAGAAGTCAGTGGTCTAGAAATCAATAGTAAGGAGTCAATGGCTTAAAATTCAATAGAAACACGTCAGTGGTCAAGAAATAAATAGTATGGAATCAGTGGTATAGAAATCAATAGTAAACGGTCGTCAGTATTCTAGAAATTAATAGTAACGAGTCAGTGGCCTAAAAAAATGAAAAGTAAAGAGTCAGTGGTGTAGGAATCAATTGTAAAGAGTCAGTGGTCTAGAAATCAATTGTAAAAAGACAGTGGTTTATAAATCAATGGTAAAAGTGTGTTGTCTGGAAATCAATGGTAAAGAGTCAGTGGTCTAGAAATCAATAGTTAAAATACAGTGGTCTAGAAATCAATAGTGAGGAGTCAGCAGTCTAGAAATAATTGGAAAAAATTGTCAAGGGCTTAAAATTCAATAGAAACAAGTCAGTGGTCTAGAAATCAATAGTAAGGAGTCAGTGGTCTAGAAATAAAAAGTAACTATACAGTGGTCTAAAAATTAATACTATAGGGTCATTGGTCTAGAAATCAATAGTAACCGGTCAGTGGTCTAGAAATAAATAGTAACGATTTAGTGGGCTAGATATCAATAGTAAAAAATCGGTGGTCTAGAAATCAGTAGTAAAGGGTCAGTGGTATAGGAATAAATAGTAAAGGGTCAGTGGTACAGAAATCAATAGTAAATTGTTAGGGGGTTTAAAAATCAATAGTTTGAAGTCAGTGGTATGAAAATCAATTGTAGAAAGTCAGTGGTTTAGAAATCAAGAAAAAACGAGTCAGTGGCCCAGAAATGAATAGTAACGAATCAGTGGTCTAGAAATCAATAGCAAAGAGTCAGTGGTCTAGAAATCATAAGTAAAGAGTCATTGGCCTAGAAATCAATAATAAATTGTGAGTGGCCTGGAAATCAATAGTAATGGGCTAGTGGTAAAACAATCAATAGTCAGAAATCAGTCTTTAGAAATCAATAGTAACGAGTATGTGGTCTAGAAATAAATATTAAAGAGACAGTTGCCTAGAAATCAAAAGTAAAGAGTCAGTGGTGTAGGAATCAATAGTAAATAATCAGTGGTTTAGAAATCGATTGTAAGTAGTCAGCGGTATAGAAATCAATAGTAAAGAGTCAAGGGCATAAAATTCAATAGAATAAAGTCAGTGAATAGTAACGAGTCAGCAGTCTAGAAATCACTATGAAAGAGTTAGTGGTGTAGAAATAAAAAGTAACGAGTCAATGGTATAGAGAGCAATAGTGAAGAGTCAGTGGTCTAGGAATCAAGAGTACATCGTCAGTGGTCGAGAAATCAAGAGTAAGGAGAAAGTGATCTAAAAATCAATAGTAACAATTCAGTGGTGTATAAATCAATAGTAAAAGATCAGTGGTCTAGAAATCAATAGTGAAGAGTCAGTGGTCTAGTAATCATAACTAAAGAGTCATTGGTCTAGAAATCAATATTAAAGAGTCAATCGTTTGGAAATCAATAGTAAACGGTCAGTGGCCTAGAAATCAATAGTAAAGGGTCAGTGATCTAGAAATCAATAATAATGGATCAGTAATATAGAAATCAGATATAAAAAGTCAGTGAATCAGAAATATATAGAAAAGAGTCAGTGGTCAAAAAGTCAATAGTAAAGAGTCAGTTGCCTAGAAATCAATAGCAAAGAATGAGTGGTTTGGAAATCAATAGTAAAGGGTCAGAGGTGAAAAAACCAATGGCAACAAGTCAGTGGTCTAGAAATCAATAGTAAATAGTCAGTGGGCTAAAAATCAATAGTAACAATTCAGTGTTCCAGACATGAATACTAAAGAATCAGTGGTCTAGAAATCAATAGTAACGAGTCAGTGGTCTAAGAATCAATAGGAAAACGTCTGTGGTTTAGAAATCAACATAAACGAGTCAGTGGTCTAAAAATTAATAGTAAAGGGTCAGTGGTTTAGAAATCAAAAGTAAAGAGTCAGTGGTTTAGAAATCAATTGAAAATACTCAGTAGTCTAGAAATCAATGGTAAAGGGTCAGTCGTCTAAAAATCAATAGGATCAATTCAGTGGTCTAGAAATCATAGTATCGAGTCAGTGGTCTAGAAATCAATTGTTAAGAGTCAGTAATTTAAAAATCAATAGTAAAGAGTCAGTGGTCTAGAAATAAAAAAAATCATTGGTCTAGAAATCAGTAGTAAAGAGTCGTGGTCTAGAAATTAGTAGTAAAGGGTTAGTGGTCTAGAAATTAGTAATGAAGGATCCGTGGTCGAGAAATCAATAATAAAGAGTAAGTTGTCTAAAAATCAATAATAAAGAGTAAGTTGTCTACAAATCAATAATAAAGAGTAAGTTGTCTACAAATCAATAGTAAAAAGTCAGTGGCGTAAAAACAACAAAGGAAAATCAGTAGTCCAGAAATCTATAGTAACGAGTGAGTGGTCTACAAATCAATATTAAAAAGTCTGTGGTCTTGAAATCAATAGCAATGAGTCAGTAATCTAGAAATAAATAGTAGTAAAGGGTTAGTGGTCTACAAATCAATAGAAGAGGTTTAGTGGTATAGAAATAAAAGGTAAAGAATCAGTGGTCTAAAAATAAATAAAAAAGGGTCGGTGGTCTAGAAATCGACAGTAACGAGTCAGTGGTCTAAAAATCATAGTTTCGAGTCAGTGGTTTAGAAATCAATAGTAAATTTTAAGTGGCCTAAAAATCAAAAGTTAAGAGTCAGTGATTTAGAAATGAATCATAAGGAGCTAGTGGTCTAGAAATCAATAGTAAAGAGTCTGTGGTATAGAGATCAGTAGTAAAGAGTCAGTGGTCTAGAAATCAATAGTAAGGAGTCAGTGGTGTAGATATCAATAGTATAGAGTCAGTGGTCTAGAAATCAATAGTAACGAGTTAGTGGTCTAGAAATCAGTAGTAAAGAGTCAGTGGCGTAGAAATCAATTGTAAAGAGTCAGTGGTCGAAAAATCAATAGTAAAGAGTCAGTTGTCTAGAAATCAATAGTAACAAGTAAGCGGTCTAGAATTCAATAGTAAAGAGTCAAGGGCTGAAAAAATTGAATAGAAACAAGTCAGTAACCTAGAAATCAATAGTATGGAATAAAAAGTCTTGAAATCAATAGTAATGGGTCAGTGGTTTAAAAATCAATAGTAAAGAACCAGTGGTTCAAAAATCAACAGTAAAGAGTTAGTGGTCTAAAAATTATTAGAAAATGTCAGTGTTTTAGAAATCAAAAGTAAAGAGTCAGTGGTCTAGAAATCAATAGTAAAGAGTCAGTAGTCTAGAAATGAATAGTAAAGGGTTAGTGGTCTTCAAATCAATAGAAAAGGTTTAGTAGTATAGAAATAAAAGGTAAAGAATCAGTGGTCTAAAAATAAATAAAAAAGGGTATGTGGTCTAGAAATCGACAGTAACGAGTTTGTGGTCAAAAAATTAGTAGTAAAGGGTCAGTGGTCTGTAAATCAATTGTGAAAAGTCAGTGGTTTAGAAATCAATATTAAACGTCAGTGGTCGAAAATGTAATAGTAAGGACTCAAAGGTCTAAAAATCAATAGGAAAGAGTCAGAGGTCTAGAAATCAATGGTAAACTGACTGTGGTCTAGAAATCAATAGTAACAATTCAGTGTTCTAGTCATCAATAGCAAAAAGTCAGTGGTTTAGATATCAATAGTAAAGAGTTAGTGGTCTACAAATCAATAGCAACGAGTCAGTGATCTAAAAATCAAAAGTAAAATGTGAGTGGTCAAGAAATCAACAGTAATGAGTCTGTTGTCTTGAAATCAATAGTAAATGGTCATTGGTCAAGGAATCAATGGTAACGAGTCAGTGGTCTAGAAATCATATTTTCGAGTCAGTTGTTTAGAAATCAATAGTAAATTTTAAGTGGCCTAAAAATCAAAAGTTAAGAGTCAGTGATTTAGAAATGAAACATAAGGAGCTAGTGGTCTAGAAATCAATAGTAAAGAGTCTGTGGTATAGAGATCAGTAGTAAAGAGTCAGTGGTCTAGAAATCAATAGTAACGAGTCAGTAATGTAGATATCAATAGTATAGAGTCAGTGGTCTAGAAATCAATAGTAACGAGTTAGTGGTCTAGAAATCAGTAGTAAAGGGTCAGTGGCGTAGAAATCAATTGTAAAGAGTGAGTGATCGAAAAATCAATAGTAAAGAGTCAGTTGTCTAGAAATCAATAGTAACAAGTAAGCGGTCTAGAAATCAATAGTAAAGAGTCAACGCCTGAAAATTGAATAGAAACAAGTCAGTAACCTAGAAATCAATAGTATGGAATAAAAAGTCTTGAAATCAATAGTAATGGGTCAGTGGTTTAAAAATCAATAGTAAAGAACCAGTGGTTCAAAAATCAACAGTAAAGAGTTAGTGGTCTAAAAATCATTAGAAAATGTCAGTGTTTTAGAAATCAAAAGTAAAGAGTCAGTGGTCTAGAAATCAATAGTTAAAAGTCAGTGATCTAGAAATCAATCGTAAAAAGCTAGTGATCTAGAAATCAATAGTACAGAGTCAGTTGTCTAGAAATCAATAGAAACGAGTCAGTGATATACAAATCAAAAGTAAAGTGTGAGTGGTCAAAAAATAAACAGTAGTGAGTGTATATTTTTGAAATCAATAGTAAATGGTCATTGGTCTAGGATTTAATAGTAAATATTCTGTGATCTAGGAATCAATAGTAAATATTCTGTGATCTAAAAATCAATAATAACGAGTTAGTGGTCTGGAAATCAATAGTAAACAGTCAGTGGTCAAAAAATCAATAGTAAAGGTTCAGTGGTCTAGAAATCAATAGTAAAAAGTCAGTTGTCTAAAAATCAAAAGGAAAAAGTCTGTGGTCTAGAAAAAAACAGTATCGAGTTCGTGGTCTAAAAATTAATAGTAAAGGGTCAGTGGTCTAGAAATCAATAGTAAAGAGTCAGTGGTTTAGAAGTAAATTGAAAAGTGTCAGTAGTTTAAAAATCAATGGTAAAGGGTCAGTAATCCAGAAATCAATAACAAGAGTCAGTGGCATATAAATCAATAGTAAAGAGTCAGTGGTCTAGAATTCAACAGTAAAGAGTATGTTCTCTAGAAATCAATAGTAAAGAGTCGGTGGTCTAGAAATGAATAGGAAAAGGTCTGTGGTCCAGAAAAAACAGTAGCGAGTCAGTTGTCTAAAAATTAATAGTAAATGGTCAGTTGTCTAGCAATCAATAGCAAAGATTCAGATGTTTAGAAATAAATTGAAATTAGTCAGTAGTCTAGAAATCAATGGTAAAGAATCAGTGGTCTGAAAATCAATTGTGAAAATTCAGTGGTTTAGAAATCAAAAGTAAACGTCAGTTGTCGAGAATTTAATAGTAAAGAGTCAGTGGTGTAAAAAACAAATGGGAAAGGGTCAGGGGTCTAGAAATCAATAGTAAAGTGACAGTGGTATAGGTATCAATAGTAAGAGTCAGTGCTGCAGAAATCAATTGTAAATAGACAATGGTATAGAAATCAATAGTGAAAAGCCAATGGTCCAGAAATCAACAGTAAAGAGTCAGTGGTCTAGAAATAAATAATAACGAGTCAGTGGTTTAGATATCAATAGTAAAGAGCCAGTGGTCCTGAAATCAATAGTAAAGAGTCAATGGTCAAGAAATCAATAGTAAAGAGTCAATGGTCTATAAATGAATAGTAAAGATCAGAGGTCTAGAAATCAATAGTAAAGAGTCAGTGATGTAGAAATCAATAGAAAAGGGTCAGTGGACCAGAAATCTATTTAAAGAGTGAGTGGTCTAAAAATCAATAGTAACAATTCAGTGGTCTAGAAATCATAGCATTGAATCAGTGGTTTAGAAATCAATAGTGAATATCCAGTGGTCTAGAAATCAATAGTAAAGGATCAGTGGTCTAGAAATCAATAGTAACCAGTCAGTTGTCTAGAAATCAATAGTAATGAGTTATTGGTCTAAAAATCAATAGTAAAGGGTCAGTGGTTTAAATATCAATAGTAAACAGTCAGTGGTCTAGAAATCAATAGTAAAGAGTCAATGGTCTCGAAATCAATATCAACGATTAAGTGGTCTAGACATCAATAGTAAAACGTCAGTGGTCTATGAATGAATGGTAAAGATCAGTGGTCTAGAAATCAATAGTAAAGAGTCAGTGGTCGAAAAATCAATAGTAACAATTCAGTGGTCTAGAAATCATAGCATTGAATCAGTGGTTTAGAAATCAATAGTGAATATCCAGTGGTCTAGAAATCAATAGTAAAGGATCAGTGGTTTAAAAATAAATAGTAATCACTCATTAGCCTAAAAATCGGTAGCAAAGGGTTATTGCTATAGAAATCAATAGTAAAGAGTCAGTGGTCTAGAAATTAAAAGTAAAGTGTCAGTGGTTTAGAAATCAATAGTAATGAGTCAGTAGTTTAGAAATCAATGGTAAAGAGTCAGTGGTCTAGGAATCAGTAATAAAGAGTCAGTGTTCTAGAAATCAATAGTAAGAATTCAGTGGTGTAGATATCAATAGTAAAGAGTCAGTTCTCTAAAAATCAATAGTAAAGAGTCGGTGGTCTTAAAATCAATACGAAAGAGTCTGTGGTCTATAAATCAACAGTAACGAGTCAGTGGTCTAAAAATTAATAGTAAATGTAAGTGGTCTAGTAATCAATAGTGAAACGTCAGTGGTTTAGAAATCAATTCAAGATAGTCAGTAGTCTAGAAGTCAACGGTAAAGGGTCAGTGGTCTGAAAATCAATTGTGAAAAGTCAGTGGTATAGAAATCAATAGTAAAAGTCAGTGGTCTAGAATTTAATAGTAAAGAATCAGTGGTCTAGAAATCAATAGTAACGAGTCGGTTGTCTAAAAATAAATTGTAAGAATTCAGTAGTCTAGAAGTCAAAGTATCGAGTCAGTGGTTTAGAAATCAATAGTAAATATTCAGTAGTCTAGAAATCAATAGTAGTGACTCAGCAGTCTAAAAATCGGTAGTAAAGGGTCACTGGTATAGAAATCAATAGTAAAAAGTCAGTGATCTAGAAATTAATAGTAAAAGGTCAGTGGCCTAGAAATGAATAGTAAAAAGTCAGTGGTTTATGAATCAATAGTAAAGAGTCAGCGGTCTAGAAATCAATAAAAAAGGTTCAGTGGTAAAGAAATCAATGATAAAACGTCAATGGTCTGGAAAACAATAGTGACAAGTCAGTTGTCTTTAAATCAGTAGTGACGAGTCAGTTGTCTAGAAATCAATAGTAAAGAGTCTGTAATTTAGAAATCAATTGTAAACAGTCAGTGGTGTAAAAATCAATAGTAATGGGTCAGTGGTCTAGAAAACAATAATAAAGAGTCATTGGTCTGAAAATGACTAGTACAATTCAGTGGTCTAATGGTCATAGTATCGAGTCAGTGTTATATAAATCAATAGTAAGTATTCAGTGGTCTAGAAATCAATAGTAAATGGTCAGTGGTTTATAAATAAATAGCAATGACTCTGTAGTCAAAAATCGTTTGTAAAAAGTCAGTGGTATAAAAATCAATAGTAATGGGTCAGTGGTATAGTAATCAATAGTGACAAGTCAGTTGTCTAGAAATCAATAGTAACGAGTCAGTTGTCTAGAAATCAATAATAAAGATTCAGTAGTCTAAAAATCAACAGTAAAGAATCAGTGGTCTAGAAATCAAAGAAAAGAGTCAGCAGTCAGGAAATAAATAGTAACGAGTCAGTGGTCTAGATATCAAAACTAAAGTTTCAGTAGTCAAGTAATCAACAGTAATGAGTCAGTAGTCCAGAAAACAATTATAAATAATCCGTGGACTAAAAATCAACGGTAAAGAGTCAGTGATCTAGAAAGCAATAGTAACGAGTTAGTGGTCTAGAAATCAATAAAAAACAGTCAGTAATCTAGAAATCAATAGTAACGAATTAGTGGTATAAATATCAATAGTAAAATGTCACAGCTGTAGAAATCAATTGTAAAGAGACAGTGGTCTAGAATTCAACAGTAAAGAGTCAGTGGTTTAGATATCAATAGTAATGAGTCAGTAGTCTAGAAATGAATAGTAAAGGATCAGTGGTCTAGAAATCAAAAGTAAAAAGTCAGTGGTCTAGAAATTAATAATAAAGGTTCAATGGTCTAGTATTCAAGAGTAATGAGTCAGTAGTCTAGAAATCTGTGGTAAAGAGTCAGTTGTCTAGAAATCAATAGTAAAGAGTCAGTGTTCTAAAAATCAATAGTGAAGGGTCACTGGTCTAGGAATCAATGGTAAAGGTTCAGTGGTCTAGAAATCAATAGTAACGAGGCAGTTGTCTAGAAATCAATAGTAAAGAGTCCGTGGTCTAGAAATCAATCGTGAAAGGTCAGTGGTCAAGAAATTAATAGTAAAGAGTCAGTAGTCTAGAAACCAATAGCAACGAATCAGTGGTCAAGAAATCAAAAGTAAAGTGTCAGTAGTCAAGTAATCAACGGTAATGAGTCAGTAGTCTAGAAATCAATAGTAAATGGTTATTGGTCTAGGAATCAATAGTAAAGAGTCAGTGGTCTGGAAATCAATTGTAAAAAGTCAGTGATTTAGATATCAAAGTATCGAGTCAGTGGTTTAGAAATAAATAGTAAATATTCAGAGGTCTAGAAATCAATAGTAATGGCTTAGTAGTCTATAAATCGGTAGTAAAGGGTCAGGGGTCAGGAAATCAATAGTAAAGAAGCAGTGATCTTAAAATCAATAGTAACAATTCAGTGGTCTAGAAATCATAGTATCGAGTCAGTGGTTTAGAAATCAATATTAAATATTCAGTGGTCTAGAAATCATAGTATCGAGTCAGTGGTTTAGAAATCAATATTAAATATTCAGTAATCTAGAAATCAATAGTAAAAGGTCAGTGGTTTATAAATCAATAGCAATGACTCAGTAGTCTAAAAATCAATAGTAACAATTCAGTGGTCTTGAAATCACAGCATCGAGTCAGTGGTTCAGAAATCAATAATAAATATGCAGTTGTCTAGAAATCAATTGTAAAGGATCAGTGGTTTAGAAATCAATAGTAATGACCCAGTAGTCTAAAAATCGGTTGTAAAGGGTCAGTTGTATTGAAATTAATAGTAAAGAGAAAGTGGTCTAGAAATCAATTGTAAAGAGTTAGTGGTCTAGAAATCAATAATAAAGAGTCAGTAATCTAGAAATGAATAGTAACGAGTTAGTGGTCTAGAAATCAATAGTAAAGAGTCAGTGGTGTAGAAATCAATTCGAAAGGGTCAGTGGTCTAGAAATCAATAGTAAAGAGTCAATGGTCTAGGAATCAATAGTAACGAGTCAGTGGTTTAGAAATCCTTTTTAATTATTCCGTGGTCTAGAAATCAATAGAAATGAGTCAGTGGTTTAGAAATCAATTGTAACGAGTGAGTGGTGCAGAAATCAATAGTAAAGGAACAGTGGTCTTGAAACTATAGAAACGAGTCAGTGGTTTACATATCAGTAGTAAAGAATCAGTGTTTTAGAAATCAATAGTAAAGGATCAGTTGTCTTGAAATTTATAGTAAAGGGTCAGTGGTCTAGAAATCAATTGTAATGAGTCAGTAATCTAGAAATCAATGAAAAGAGTCAGTGGTCTAGAAATCAATGGTTAATAGTTACTGGTTTGTAAATCAATATTAAAGGGTCAGTGGTCTAGAAATCAAAAGTAAAGAATCAGTGTTCTGGAAATCAATAGTAAAGAGTCAGCGGTCTTGAAATCGATAGTAATAAGTTAGTGGTCTAAAAATCAATAGTTAAGAGTCAGTGATCTAAAAATCAATCGTAACGAGTTAGTGGTCTAGAAATCAATAGTAAAGTGTCAGTAATCTAGAAATCAATAGTAACGTGTTAGTGGTTTAGAAATCAATAGTAATAAGTTAGTGGTCTAAAAATCAATAGTAACAAGTTAGTGGTCTAAAAATCAATAGTTAAGAGTCAGTGATCTAAAAATCAATCGTAACGAATTAGTGGTCTAGAAATCAATACTAATAAGTTAGTGGTCTAGAAATCAATAGTAAAGTGTCAGTAATCTAGAAATCAATAGTAACGTGGTAGTGGTCTAGAAATCAATAGTAAAGAGTCTATGGTCTAGAAATTAACAGTAAAGAGTCAGTGGTCTATAAATCAATAGTAACGAGTTAGTGGTCTAGAAATCAATAGTAAATAGTCAGTGTTGTAGAAAACAATTGTAAATAGTCAGTGGTCTAGAAATCAATAGTAAAGAGTCAGTGGTCTAGAAAGCAATAGTAAAGAGTCAATGGTCTAAAAATCAATAGCAATGAATCAGTGGTCTACAAATCAACAGTTAAAAGTCAGTAGTCTAGAAATGAATAGTAAAGAGTCAGTGGTCTAGAAATCAATAGTAATGAGTCAGTAGTTTAGAAATGAATAGTAAAGGTTTAGTGGTCTAGAAATCAATAGTAAAGAGTCAGTGGTCTAAAAATCAATAGTAACAATTCCGTGGTCTTGAAATCATAGCATCGAGTCAGTGGTTCAGAAATCAATAGTAAATATGCAGTGGTCTAGAAATCAATAGTAAAGGATCAGTGGTTTAGAAATCAATAGTAATGACTCAGTAGTCTAAAAATCTGTAGTAAAGGGTCAATGGTATAGAAATTAATAGTAAAGAGTCATCGGTCTAGAAATCGATAGTAACGAGTCAGTGGTCTAGAAATCAAAAGTAAAGTGTCAGTAGTCATGTAATCAACAGTAATGAGCCAGTAATCTAGAAATCAATAGTAAATTGTCATTTTTTTTAAGAATCAATATTAAAGAGTCAGTGGTATAAAAATCAAACGAAACAAGTCAGTGTTCTAGAAATCAATAGCAACGAGTCATTGGTCTAAAAATCACTAGTTAAGAGTCAGTGATCAAGAAATCAATTGTAACGTGTTAGTGGTCTAGAAATCAATAGTAAAGAATCAGTGGTCTAGAAATCAATAGTGACGAGTCAGTGGTTTAGATATCATTAGTAAAGAGTCAGTGGTATAGAAATCAATAGTAAAGAGTCAGTGGCCTAGAAATTAATGGTAAAGAGTCAGAGGTCTAAAAATCAACAGTAAAGAATCAGTGATCTAGGAATCAATAGTAACGAGTTAGTGGGTCTAGAAATCAATAGTAAAGAGTCAGTAATCTAGAAATCAATAGTAACGAGTTAGTGGTCTCGAAATCAATAGTAAAGAGTCAGTGATCTAGAAATCAAAAGTAAAGTGTGAATGTTCAAGAAATCATCAGTAGTGAGTCTGTAGTTTTGAAATCAATCGTAGATCATCATTGGTTTGGGAATCAATAGTAAAGAGTCAGTGGTGTAAAAATCAATAGTAACGAGTTAGTGGTCTAGAAATCAATAGTGAGAAGTCAGTGGTCTAGAAATCAATAGTAAAGAGTCAGTGGTCTAGAAATCAATAGTAAAGGGTGAATGGTCTTGAAATCAATAGTAACGGGCCTGTTGTCTAGAAATCAATAGTAAAGAGTTTTGTTGAAAAAAAAGCAAACTAACTTCGGGCTTTTATTTTATATCCATTTACATACAGTTTGATCAGCTCTAAATTAAGTTATTTTTTTTCTATATACCAGAGTAGTTTTCTTGTATTGAGTAACTTTATGTTGCTACTATCAGTGGGGAAAAAGTGACCACTCAAACTAAATTAAAGAACTTATTTTCTTCACAGATTCTGTAGGAAATACCAGCAGTACGTAATACATGCGATTAATTAGTTTTTATGGTACCTTTGATTGCATTTTTTTTTGTTTTTGTGTTTCTTATATTGAAAGTCAACAAAGAAATGAAGCCTAAACAATTTGGTGCGTAAATATTTTAGAAACATGCATTTTTTAATCTGATTGTTTATGCACTCCACCGAAGGAAATAGAATCTCAACACCAGTTCTCCAGTATTTCAGTAAGTTTCCAGATTCGTTCTGCATTTGAATCACTTTATGGTCATCAACCTTGGCTTTGGAATTTCGAACCAGTTTCTGACTCCAGTAAAGAATCTTGCATAATGGTTAAAACAAATAAGGACCATTTGTTAAAATCAGTCACAGTGAAGACCATTGGTTAAAATTGTATGCGGAATGACATAAACATTTTCGATATTTAATGTGACTGAAATTCACTAATCCTCTTGAACATTCCGATATTATTACAAAAAATATCTATTTGTTTAATAGATGTCATTATACCATTGATTCATTAATAATTAATAATTTTTTATGGTTTGCCACTGAGAAAAGAGATATGAAACATGGGTTGACATTTTTATGCTTTCATTCAGAACACCTTGTTGTCGTAACACATACTTCTGCATAATTTAAGGACAGCAAGGGATCTGTTGGTCCATCTAGGTCAACTAAGCCAGTTCTTACCGTTCGAATGTTTAAACTACCTTAAACTAACTACATCCACAGACAACCCGTTCAAACGGCCAACCATCTTGTTAGAAAACTAAAGCTGATTTAATTGATGCTGGCTTCTTCTCCGCCAAAACGTATATATGTTTGTGTACCATAGAATTACCATTTCCATTGTCATGTACCAAAGAAGATGATAGGTCACACTATTGTTTACATTTGCAATATTAAATACCTCAATCAGATCCCTTATAAGTCTTCATTTTTCAATAAAAATCAGTTTACGATGTTTTTACCTATCTTTATTTGGTAACCGCTTCATCCCAAATATCAACCTAGTACCCCTCTTATGAACCAATTCCAACAGTTCAATGTCCTTTCTAAGGTAAGGAACCTGAGACTGAACACAATACTTCAAATGTAGCCTAAACAGTGACCTATATAATGACATTATAACTCTTTATACTTGTATTAAATATTTCTGCGTAAACAACCTGAAATCTTATTGGTGTTACCACTACTAAAAGCACATTACGACTCGTAATCTGCGGGTCGCGAATTCGAATCCCTGTTGCACGAAACATGCTCACCTTTTCAGCCGTGGGGGCGTTAGAATGCGACGGCTAATCCCACTATTCGTTGGTAAAAGTACAAGCGTTTACGGTAGGTGGTGATGACTAGCTGCCTTTCTTTTAGTCTTACACTGCTAAATTAGGGACGGCTAGCACAGATAGCCCTCGTGTAGCTTTGCGCAAAATTCTAAAACAAAATAAAATATTCTATGAACAGATGTATATATAATCACTATTATCAAACCAAGTTGTAACAAACAATATTCTATTTAGACTAACCGGTTCTTCAAGTTTCCAGTTAAACATAGTCTGATAAAATGCATTCTAAAAATAGAACTAATTAAAGTACCTGAAACATTAAAATAATTAATTGTATATCAATAAATGAAATTAGAAAGTACAACAAAAATAGTTCAAGTATATGTTTGTATTATATAATACAAAGCCCCAAATTTTTAGAAACGGTGGCTTAGGATGGGTTGATAACAAAGATCTCGGTGGTGGGATCGAATCTTGTCACCAGAAATGGTCGCTTTTTCAGAAATTTAGGTTTATAAAGTGATCAATCCTACTGTTCGTTAATAAAGAGTAGCACAAAAGTGGGCGGTGTGTGGTGTTAAGTTGCATTCCCTCTAGTCTATCACTTCTAAATTAGAGACCGACTGGTTCAGATTGTCTTCGAATAGTTTTACGGGAAAAGCAACAAACAGACAAAAATACTAAAAAATACATATCCAGCCCAAGCAGTCAGTATGAACACTGCCTCCAGTATTGTTTATATTACACTATTACAATATGTTTTATTTTAGAACTATTCCAACAACATGCTTCAAAGTTAATTTCAATTTTTTTTTCGTGTTACATTCGCTTCCAGTACTTGTTGAAGGTATTGTCGTTGTGTTATGCCTAGTTTATAGGAAGAACATCACAGAAATAGATTACCTCCAAGTGCACGACAAGAAGCTGGAGGACTAGACGTGGTAGAGAAAAGAAACTAATGTATCTACTTCCTCGTATAAGAAGTCAAGTTGGACACGATGTAAATGTTCAAAGGAAAAACAGATTGGTCAAACTAAACCAAAAAAAAGGCTTAGTACGCTTTCTCAACCAGAATTTGTGTGTTTCAGGATTAGATTAAACTGTGGTCTGTTGTAAAGCATAGATCTACACGAAGGGCTATCTGTGCCTTGCTCTCTGCTGGTATCGATACCCGATTCATAAACATTATAAGCCTTTAGAGTTACTGCTGAGTCATCTGGTGGTCAGAATTAGAGCTTAGAAAAACCTGACAAGTTTGTTCATAAGAAATACACATTACTGGAGACTTTAATATAAAAGATATTTATTTTTATAACATTAGATTTTAGGGTCCAGTTCTTTAGTTCTTACATCTCCCATATATGTATGCTGGCTAAAATCTTTAGGCAAATGAACATAAAGAAGAAATATGCATTTTTCGTTGCTAGATTCTACCACTTATTTGAGTAGAGCTTCGAAATATTAAAATAAGAAAAAGGAAAAAAAAAAAAAAACTTTTAGCACTCAATAGAGAAAATGTGAATACTATGAAATTAGCCTAAATCTTTCGAAGCTCTACTAAAATAAGTGGTTGAGTCTAACAATGCAAAATGCATATTTTTTCTTTATGTTCATTGGCCTTAAGATTTTGGCCAGTAGTGTATGTGTTTATATCTGTCAGTTCTCTTTTTTTATGAACGTAAGAGGACAGAGTCTGACGGAGTATGATTACGAGAGTTCACTGTTCGTGTCCAATTGTCGTAAATTTCCACTCGGCATTTTGGTATCAAGGGTACGTTATAAAAGTGACAGTAAAATCTCACATACGATTATAATAACAAAGGAGTAGATGGTGGGTGCTGTTAAACAGGTGCCCCCAATTTTACTCTAGCATTTTAAAAGCATAAAATGATAAAAAGTTAGGCTGAAAACAATGGACCTGCTTTCCGTAAAGAAAGCTTTAATTTAATAGAAAATAAAATTATGTGATACTTCTAAATACCCAATGATAGAGAAAGAGTTGTAATGCTAGTAGTGACAACCAACAACAACAACAAAAACATTTGTAGGACTCAAAATACCTTCTGAAACTTCTATCATAAAACATTTAAACCTAGAAAAGGAATTACAGTTTCATTGCAGGTTCACTTGAAACGACTATTTTGGTGTAATTTTGAGGCACGTGAAAAAAATGAGTGGTATTATGGTAATAGTTTTGTGGAATTTCATGAAAAGAAAGTGCAGTAATATGATGGTATCTCTAATATAGCGAATATTTGGTGGGTACCTTCTAACTAATATAGTGAACGTTTAGAAAGGGTCCTCTAACTAAAATAGCGAATGTTTGGTGCATTCCCTTTAACTAACACAGCAAATGTTGAGTGGATACCTTCTAACTAACATAGTGAATGTTTGGAAGGTGCCCTCTAACTAATATATTGAAAGTTTGGTGGGTTCCCTCTAACTAGTATAATGAAAGTTTAGTGGGTACCCTTTAACTAACACAGCGAATGTGTGGTGCATTCCCTCTAACTAACACAGCGAATGTTTGGTGCATTCCCTCTAACTAACATATAAAATGTTTGGTGCATTTCCTCTAACTAGCACAGCAAATGTTTGGTGGGTACCCTCTAACTAGCATATTAAATGTGTGGTGCATTTCCTCTAACTAGCACAGCAAATGTTTGGTGGGTACCCTCTAACTAACATATTAAATGTGTGGTGCATTTCCTCTAACTAGCACAGCAAATGTTTGGTGGGTACCCTCTAACTAGCATATTAAATGTGTGGTGCATTTCCTCTAACTAGCACAGCAAATGTTTGGTGGGTACCCTCTAACTAACATATTAAATGTGTGGTGCATTTCCTCTAACTAGCACAGCAAATGTTTGGTGGGTACCCTCTAACAAATATATTGAATGTTTGGTTAATACACTCTAACAAACATTGCAAAAAATTGGTGGGTACCCTCTAACTGACGAAGCGAATGTTTGGTGGGTATCCTCTAACTAACATTGTGAATGTTTGGTAGATACTATCTAACTAACGTAGCGAACGTTTGGTGCATACCCTCCAACTAATACAGTGAATGATTGGTGGTATCCCTTACCTAACAAAATGAATGTTTGGTGGGTACCCTCTAACTAGTATAGTGAATGTTTGGTGTGCACACTCAAAGTAATATAGTGAATTCTTGGTAAATACCTTCTATCTAACATAGTTAAAGTTTGGTGGATACCCTGTAATTAACGTAGCGAACATTTGGTGGTATCCTCGAACCAATTCAGTGAATGATTGGCGGTGACCCTTTAAGTAGCTTAGCGAATGATTGATGGGTACCCTCTAACTAATATAGTGAATGATTAAGGGATATTCTCTAACTAAGATTGTGATAGTGAATCTTTAGTGATACCCTCTAACTACCATAGTGAATATTTGTTGGCAACCCTCTAACTAACGAAGCAAATGTTTGGTGCTTCGTTAGCTGAAGGGTATCCACTAAACATTCGCTACTTTAGTTAGAGTGCCCCATATCTAATACAGTGAATGATTGGTGGTACCCTCTAACCAACATAGCGAATGTTTGGTGATATCCTATAACTAATATAGTGAATGTTTGGTAGATACCATCTAATTAACGTAGTAAAATTTTGTTAGATACCCTTTGAATTTTATTGTGAATGTTTGGTTGGTATCCTTGAACTAGTATAATGAATGTTCGTCAGGTACCCTCTAACTAATACAGTTAATGATGGTCGGGTATTCTCTAACTGACATATAGAATGTGCGGTGGGTACCCTCTAACTTATAGAGCAAAAGATTTATGGGTACTCTCTAACTGAGATGGTAAATGTTTGGTGATACTCTCTAACTAATATAGTGAATGTTTGGTGGATGCCCTTTAACATGACGAATGTTTGGTGGGTACCCTCTAAACAACATAGAGAATGATTGGTGGATATTCTCTAACTAGGATAGCGAATATTTGGTTATACTTTCTAACTAGTATAGTAAATGGCTATTGGGTACCGTTTATCTAACCTAGCAAATGTTTAGTAGGTACTTTCTAAGTAACATAGCGAATGTTTGTTTGATACCCTCTAACTATCATAGCGAATGTTTGGTGGGTTACTTTTAACTAATACAGTGAATAATTGGTGGAACCCCTAACTAACATCGTGAATGTTTGGTGGGTACTCTGTAACTAAAATAGCGAATATTTGGAGGGTACCCTATAACTAATATAGTGTATGTTTGGAGGATTCCCTTTTATATAACGTAAGGAATGGTCGTTGGGCATTCTCTAACTAAGGTAGTGAATGTTTGGATGATACCCTCTATCTAATTAAGCTAATGTTTGATGGGCTCCCTCTAATTAGTATAGTCACTACTTGGTGAGTACCTTATAAATATTATTGTAAATGTTTGGTGCCTACACTCTTACTAACAAAGCAAATGTTTGGTGGGTACCCTCTGAGTAGTATAGTGAATAATACAGAGTACAGTGAATGTTTGGCTGGCACACTTTGAATAATATAATGAATGTTTGGTGGATATCCTATAACTAATACAGTGAGTGGTTGGTGGGTACGATCTAACTAATACAGCAAATGATTAATGGATACACTCTAACTAGTATACTGAATATTTTTTGGATACCTTCTAACAAGTACAGTGAATGTTTGGTAGGTACCCTCTAAATAACATAGCGAATGATTTATGGATACTCTCTAACTAATACAGTGAATAATTGGTGTGTACTCTTTAACTAACATAGTGAATATTTGGTGGGTACCCTCTAACTTTTATAGTGAATGATTGGTGAGTTCTATCTAACTAAGATTGCGGATGTTTGGTGATACCCTCTAAGTAATATAGTGAATGTTTGGTGGATACCCTCCAATTAATACAGTGAATGATTGTTGGGTACATTTTATCTAACACCAAACATTCACTTTCTTAGGTAGAGGGTACCCACCAATCTTTTCCTATGTTAGTTAGAGGGTATCCACCAAAACTTCAATATATTAGTTAGAGGGTATACTCTAACTAAGAAAGTTAATGTTTGGTGGCTACCCTCTAACTAGGATAAGGATTTTTTGGTTATACCCTCTAACTAGTAGGGTGAATGTTTGATGGCTACTCTCCCACCACAGAATCGAATGTATATACTAATATACTCAAGGATTAGTGGGTACTCTCTAATTAACATAGCGAATGTTTGTTGGGTACCCTATCACTATTATTGTGGATGATTGGCGGGTACTCTCTAACTAAGATTGTTGAATTTTGGTAATACTCTCTAACTAATATAGTAAATGTTTGGTGAATACCCTGTAACTAATACAGTGAATGATTGGTGATACCCTCTAACTAATATAGGGAATATTTGGTCGATACTTTCTATCTAATACACTTAATGATCGGTGGGAACATTCTAACTAACACAGCAAATGTTTAATAGTCTATCTAATACACTTAATGATCGGTGGGAACATTCTAACTAACACAGCAAATGTTTAATAGGTATCCTCTTACTAACATAGTAAATGTTGGTGCATTCCCTCTAACTAGCACAGAAAATGTTTGTTGGTACCCTCTAACTAACATATTAAATGTTTGGTGGGTTCCCTCATATCAATGTAGTGAATGTTTGGTGGATAACCTCCAACTAGTACAGTGAATAATTCGTGGATACCCCCAAACTAACATAGCGAATGTTTGGTTGGTACCCTCTAACTAACATAGCGAATGTTGGGTGGGTACTCTATAACTATTATAGTGAATGATTGGTGGGTACTCTCCAACTAAGAGTGTGGAGGTGTGGTGACACCCTATAACTAATACAGTGAATGAATGGTGGGTACTCTCCAACTAAGAGTGTGGAGGTGTGGTGACACCCTATAACTAATACAGTGAATGAATGGTTGGTACTCTCCAACTAAGAGTGTGGAGGTGTGGTGACACCCTATAACTAATACAGTGAATGAATGGTGGGTACATTTTAACTAACATAGCGAATGTTTGGTGGATACCCTCTAATAAACATTACAAAAGATTGATGGGTACCCTCTAATTAACATAGTGAATGCTTGGTGGCTACCCTGTGATTAACGAAGCGAATGTTTTGTGGGTAACTTTTAACAAATACAGAGAATGATTGGTGGGTACTCTCTAACTAACATAACAAATGATTGGTGGGTCCCCTATAACTATTATAGTGAATGATTGATGGGTAGTCTCTAACTAAGATAACGAATGTTTAGTCGGTACACTCTAACTAATATAGTAAATGTTTGGTAGATATTATCTAACTAACGTTGTGAGCGTTTGGTGAATACCCTTTAACTAATACAGTGAATAATTGATGGGTAGTCTCTAACTAACATTGCAAATTGTTGGTGGGTACTTTCATACTAAGATTGCCGATGATTGGTGAAACCCTTTAAATCATATAGTGAATGTTTTGTGGATACCCTCTAATTAATACAGTGAATGATTGGTGGATACATTTTAACTAGCATATCGAATGTTTTGTGGGTACCTTCTGACTAACGTAGCGAACGTTTGGTGGGTACCTTCTAACTAACGTAGAGAATTTTTGGTGGGTACCCTCTAATAAACATTACAAAAGATTGATGGGTACCCTCTAATTAACATAGTGAATGCTTGGTGGCTACCCTGTGATTAACGAAGCGAATGTTTTGTGGGTAACTTTTAACAAATACAGAGAATGATTGGTGGGTACTCTCTAACTAACATAACAAATGATTGGTGGGTCCCCTATAACTATTATAGTGAATGATTGATGGGTAGTCTCTAACTAAGATAACGAATGTTTAGTCGGTACACTCTAACTAATATAGTAAATGTTTGGTAGATATTATCTAACTAACGTTGTGAGCGTTTGGTGAATACCCTTTAACTAATACAGTGAATAATTGATGGGTAGTCTCTAACTAACATTGCAAATTGTTGGTGGGTACTTTCATACTAAGATTGCCGATGATTGGTGAAACCCTTTAAATCATATAGTGAATGTTTTGTGGATACCCTCTAATTAATACAGTGAATGATTGGTGGATACATTTTAACTAGCATATCGAATGTTTTGTGGGTACCTTCTGACTAACGTAGCGAACGTTTGGTGGGTACCTTCTAACTAACGTAGAGAATTTTGGTGGGTACCTTTTAACATAGTGAACGTTGTTTGTTGAGCAAGGTATCATTACACTCTCTGGAATACGTCATAGATGAGTTTAGTAGTCTTTGTTTTAGTTACATATGAGGACGTGATTACATGGTGGTCTTCGTGTTAACTGCCTGGTTACATATTGGTCTTTCTGTCAGGTACGTATGTGAACATGGTTACATGGTGTTATCATTTAACCAAGCGAGCATATCATGTACCTAACAGGAAAAACACCTATCTTGTGTTCATATGGGGTTACCCTGTCACCAGGCTTACATGGTTGTATTCATGTAAAGCACATGAAATATGTGCCTGGTGACATAGTAACCCCATATGATCACAATATAGGTCCATAACACCAGACACACACATATAACACCTGGTGACATGGTGATAATTGTGTTATGACCAAATGTTAACAGTACTACAGCCTATTAATCAGGATCACCGAGACAAAACCTGGAATATTAGGGTTTCCGATGTAGTCCATGTTTCGTAAAGAACAACTTAAAGAAACTTGTTATAAAACGAGGATAATATTTCCACTTTCCTCGAAGTAATATATGAAAGCAATTTCGTTAGAGACAGTTATTTCTTTATTTCATCTTACAAAAATTGAATTTTCTAAAACGTTCATTGTTTATAATGTTTTCATTTCACGCTGTTTATTATTTCAGGCTTTCTTTTCGTAGCCCTCTTGTTCTTTCTTTTCGCCTCTATAGAATTAATCTTATTTTATTTTTGTTCAACCTCTTGGCAAAATTTTCATTTTCTTAAGAATGAACCTTTTCCACTATCTTTAAGATGAAAACAACGATGTTCCCTAGTTTTTATTTTCACCACCAGGATTCCAACAGCTACAGTCTGTTATTTTATATGTTTTTTGTTGTTGTTGTTTCGAATTAAGCACAAAGGTACACAAGGGGCTATCTGTGCTCTGCCCACCACGGGTATCGAAACCCGGTTTTTAGCGTTGTAAGTCCGCAGACATACCGCTGAGCCACTGGGGGTCTTCATATGCTACTACGAATTACGAGAAACTTTGTAAAAATTAAAATTCGTCTATTTGACAGCAAAATGTTTCTTTATAAGTTACTACTATCTTAATGATATGACTTTTACATTATTATTCATTGCCTTGGGATAATCACTCTATCTTAACGATAACTGTAATTTACTTGCGTTACTTACAGTTATTCAGTTTCTTTTAAAATGAGACTGTATCATAAACAATCATATTTTAACGAAGTGATTTCTAAATTATTCATAACTATCACATAGTAATCCTGTTTTAATGTTTGCAATTTCTAAATACCCAGAAGGCTTGGATAGTTGCCCAATTTAATTATTGAATTTCTAAATCAACCACCCTGTTTCGATTTTGTTTTCTGTTATTTAATTTCTTTATTGATAAGTGTTCTCTCATAACTCTCTAATCTTACTGATAAACTTTGAAAAGTAAAAGTTTATTAATTATCTGATCCGTATAATTTTACAAAGGAATATCATGGACTTAAACCTTGGATCTTTCAACTGCAATCCAACATCTATATAATTTTGAAGTAGTAGGAAAGATAGTTTAATAACCTCGCCTATCGTCATCTCATGGGATCCTCTAATTGAGTAATGAGATTTGACCTCTACTCTTATAATGCACCTGCGGTCTTTAAGTACGAAATTGTATTTTAAATTTTGGTGGTGACGAGGCACAAACCAAGGATAATCAGATCCATATTCCAGAAAGTTAAACATTGAGCCACACTCGACTCTTGTTATGTTATTAGGGTTTGTTTTTACGACAAAACTAAATAAAGGGCTATCTGTATTGTGCCCACTTACAAAATTGAATTTTCTAAAACTCTCGTTCTTTATTATGTTTTCATTTCAATCAGTATCGAAACCCAGAGTGTAATGTTACAAGACTTCAGACCTGAGCCATTGGGCGGGCATTTAACCATAATTTATTCCCATATTTTTTCTGTTAAACATTTTAACTTACAATGTTACTGCTCCCACGAACTGGTATTTCTGGTAAGTCGCACATAATGGTAGAAGTTTCAAAGGATACAACCTTTACATTGACCTCAGTAAGGTTATCACGGAAAAGGCTCGTAACATCTCATTAAGTAGCATTGATATAATCAAAGTATAAGCCTAACACCTCAGTACATACCACCAATATTATCACAGGATAGGCCTAATACCTCATTACACACCACCAATATTATCACAGGATAGACCTAACACCTCATTACATACCACCAATATTATCACATGATATGCCTAATACCTCATTACACACCACCAATATTATCACAGGATAGACCTAACACCTCATTATATACAATCAATATTATCACAGGATAGGCCTAACACCTCAATACGTACCAATAATATTATCACATGATAGGCCTAATACCTCATTACACACCGCCAATATTATCACAGGATAGACCTAATACCCCATTACACACCACCAATATTATCACAGGATAGATCTAACACCTCATTAGATACCATCATACTGTCACAAGGCAAGACCATCACATTATAGTACAGTTCACTATTAATCATTTTCCAATACCGTTCTATATCTGTATTATTTATTTTCGATATGAACACGAATAACTAAAATCAATCATTATTGATTTTGACACACATATATATAATCAATCTGCATACATTAGATAGGTATAATCACTGTTTTTTGTTTAATATTTAAAGCTCCAAAACACAGGGATCAAATCCTAATTTATAACGTTATAAGCCATCAAACTTTCCGCTAAGCTAGTGGAGATATAGAATATGATAAAGATAAAACGGCAGAATACAATTATTACATTAAAAGGTCTAAGAACTTTAAAGTCGTGGTATACAAGTACTAACGAATAACTGATAAGTCATGATTGATTTATAAAGGTCGCTATTCTTTGTTAATTAATTAATATTTCACTTCTTGGCTAGATTATTAAAATATTGTATCTTCGTAGTCTTGCCCACGTCCAGCTAAGTTTACCAGAACAAGTCGAGCATGAGTGAGTACAATATCTTACTTAATGACACACAAACAAACGCCTCCAGATCGACGAGTTTTACTTCATCACAAATCAGAAAGAATTTCTTTTGAAACACCTTGTTTTCCAGGATGCTTTAAATTCACTTGAAGCTTGATATAACACGACTTTTGACCATGTGTGTGTGTGTGTGTTTTATAGCAAAGCCACATTGGGCTATCTGCTGAGTCCACCGAGGGGAATCGAACCCCTGGTTTTAGCGTTGTAAATCCATAGACTTACTTAGGACTCTTAATGGTTTTAATTGAAAATCTTTCGTTGTTAAAGTTTTCCTCGAGATTTCCGGAAAACAAATATCTGAGTTACGTTCCTCACTACTACAGAACGCTTCCAAGTGTATTTACAACTATAGAAACCGGGTTTCGATACCGGTGGCGGGCAAAGCACAGATAGCCCTGTTACACACTGTGCTTAACGACAAACAAACAAACCACGAAATCTTCGATACGGGTTTTACAAAATGTGAATTGTTCCAGTGAGTTTTAAGTTACCTAGAGAAGCTCCTATGTTTTAAGTTACCTGGAGAAGCTCCTATGTTTTAAGTTACCTGGAGAAGCTCCTATGTTTTAAGTTACTTGGAGAAGCTCCTATAATAAACGAATGGTCGACGTATAATTAAGAGGACAAGATGGGTTTTCTTTTGCGATAATTGCTTTTGAAGTATTTCTAGTTGAATTATATAATGCTGATTTATATTTACATATTTAGTTTTTAGGTTAATTACACATTACTAGTTTGTTTGTAGTTAAGCGCAAAGCAACACCATGGTCTATCTGTGCTATACCCGCCACGAGTATCGAAACCTCGTTTCTAGCGTTGTAAGTCGGCAGAAAATCCGTAATACTTAGCTTATTTGTTATGCTGCTTAGCTTTATACCATATCCAGTGTTTTGTTTTACCATATCTAGTGTTTCTTTATTTTTATTATAGTTTTCTTGCCATGTGAAACTAGATGTGTATTTATATCAAAGCTAGTAATGCTCTCTACTGTTTTTTTCCAGTTTCGAACCAATCAGCTTCACTCTACCCTCCGCGCTAAGGGACTGATTGTTCCTCTTATAACACATTCAGCCCTTAAAGTGTGAAAACGTTTTTTTTCTTCTATTTTTGAATGTCACAGATTCCAACACGGCTCGCCAATTCCGAAATCCAAATCTTTATCACAGGGGCAACTCAAACTCAGGGGTTGAACACCTGGTCTTTTCCATAGGGGCAACCTCCGTCCTCACTAGAGGCTGAGCTCTATTTATTAATAGAACTAATGCGTTTCAGTATTAAATAAAGGGATAATTAAATTTTAGTCACGTTATTAATATAATTGTACGCCTCTGTTTCCATTTTTCTTCGTCTGTACCGTCGTAAGAAAACATTTCTAATCGAAGAGCATCTTATGTGGACGTGAGCTAGACGGCCAAATCAGCGACTCCTAGCGTTCTAGTACTGAACTAACAACAGAACGAAGGCAGCCCGATAGGAGTAGTATAGAGAGTTTTGCAAGACGAGTTGGACACAACAAGGAAGATTTAATGTATATTTACGAAGTGTTCGCAGTTGAAAATGTCGAGCGTGTTCAGTGTAATTTGTCTCTAGCCTTGGACCACTCGACTTGATAACCCTTGGTTATACACCAAGTGTTTTATTTACACCTTAACAATTTTTATAAAACATAAATTCAAATATTATGTTATTTTTTGAATACATTTTACAATTTAGAAAAATAACAGTTGCAAATATTACATTAACAATAAATACTTCACGCTTTCTGTTTTTGTACAAACGACCACGTGTGCTGGTACCGCCAACAGATCGAACCTAGACTTTTGTCTCAGAAATCATTAAACTTACCGCTGAGCCGCTCAGACATTATACAAATATTTTCAAATTAATTTTTTTTCAATATTTTTGTTAGTATCATAATGCTATAGTAATTAAATAAGAAATCTACACAGAATATCTAACAATACATTTTATAGAAGTCGCTGTGTTCTCTGTTATAGTTCCTGACAAGTTACTTATTTTGTAACAGTAAACTATTAATTGTAATTGTTTGACACTCACAAAGATGGACAGCAAAGGTTTGTCCCCCCCTAAACACAACGTGCTTTTGAAGTGTGTGAACAGAAAAGCAGATGACAAAAACACCAAACGTCTTTAGTGCTAACAGTTCGGTAGACTATGCAATGTCAAACAGAAGACAACAACAACGACAAAATACACACCAAGAAACTAACTTGAAACGAACTATACGTCATCAAAATACTGTTTACCGAAAATCTCCAAGTCCTTTGTCCTGGAATTACGGTCTTATCTGTCGACGTGTCCAGGTTTCGTTTATCCCAGATTTACAGTCGTACCTATAATATATTAACATGCTCTGGTTTTCAAAGCTCGGGACTCAAAATGCTCTTCTCTCAAGGTATAAGAAAGAGGAAAAACATGTCCAAAAACGACTGAGCGGTATAATGGAACTTATAGAGATGTGGAAGGATTTCTGTGGCTTACAGTGAGGACTTTTCCAACGTCTGATACTCTGCATTAAGCCCGTTGTTTGTCTAGGTCTTTCGTAGCTAAATTTATAATAAGAGGATTATTAAACGAAACGACTTTCAAGATATAAAGCTGGGATGTTAGTATTATTATTACTTCTACTAAGTTCTGATGAAAGCAAACCGCCAGCACAGCAATTAACATACGGTCCTTTCGGTCGTAATCCCAGTAACGACTTACCAAACAGCATGTTTAGAAACTTATTGGATCGTGAAGACTGTATGCAGTTGAAGCATAGAGCTATGGGGTATCTGTGCTCCGCCAACAACGAATATCGAAACCCGATTTCTAGCATTTTAAGTCCCCAGACATACCACTGTGCCGCTAGGGGGCGAATCAGAAAGGACTAGTGACTTGCGAAAGAGCGACGCTGTTGGGTAGCTTTCACTTTGTTTGTTTGCTGAATTTTGTGCAAATCTACTGAGGGTTGTCTGTACTAGGCGTCTCTAATTTTGAAGTGATAGATTAAAAGTTAGGCAGCTAAACAATGCCACCCACCACCAACTACAGGGCTACAGAAGAAAAGAGGAATTTACCGTCATAGTGCACGAGAATATTCCCAGTGATAAGATGAATAAGGTCATAAGATCGAAGTCTACTATGTCAAACATAACATTCCAGTTTCGTTCTGTAAAACAAAATTAAGTTATAGCATTCTAGATCTGTTCTGTGAAACTAAACTAGATTATGACATTCTAGGTCCATTCTGTAAAGCTAAGCTAGATAATAACATTCTATGTCAATTGTGTGATACAAAACTGGATTATAATATTCCAGGTCGGTACTGTAAAACTAGACTGGATTATAACATTGTTGGTCCGCTTTATTATATAAAACTAGATCGATTCTGTGAAACGAAACTAGGTTAGAATATAACAAATATTAGGAGTAAAAGGTTAAAGTTTAAAAACCAGTATTTTCCTAGAAGCTGAATTATTAATCTGGTTTAGGAGAGATCCTTACTACACGTTGTTTCAGATGGACAGAAAGGAACTTGTTGTTATCATGCAGCAGTGGATGATCGATTTGTAGGAGTTTAGAGAATCAATAAACTTGAGGCCAAAGTATGTGATGTTTTATAAACCAAAAACAGACGTGTTGGTTTTTAGAGATTTAGAAAATCAACAAATTTGAATCCAAAGTATGTGATGTATTGTATTGTGAACCAAAAGCAGACGTGTTGGTTTTTAGAGATTTGGAAAATCAATAAACTTGAAACCAAGCATGTGATGTACTGTGAACCAAAAACAGACGTGTTGGCTTTTAGAGATTTGGAAAATCAATAAACTTGAGGCCAAAGTATGTGATTCATTGAATTGTGAACCAAAAACAGACGTGTTGGTTTTAAGAGATTTGGAAAATAAATAAACTTGAGGCCAAAATATGTGATACATTGTATTATAAACCAAAAACAGATATGTTGCTTTTTAGAGATTTGGAAAATCAACAAATTTGAGGCCAAAGTATGTGATGTGTTATGAACCAGAAACAGATGTGTTGGTTTTTAGAGATTTGGAAAATTAATAAACTTGAGGCCAAAGTATGTGATGTACTATGAACCAAAAAGAGATGTGTTGTTTTTAGAGATTTGGAAAGATCAAAAAATTTGAGGCCAAAGTATTTGATGTATTGTATTGTGAACCAAAACAGACGTGTTGGTTTTTAGAGATTTGGAAAATCAACAAATTTAAGGCTAAAAAATGTGATGTATGATAAACCAAAAATAGATGTGTTGTTTGCTGTAAAAAAAGAAACAGATTTTACTCGACTCTAATCGCCAGATGGCGTAGTAAGATGTCCGTCACTCAAAGGATGCTGGATAAAGTCACAATGGGTTATTTTTTATTACATCTAAGTTTAAAAAATTGATGTCGAATTTTACTTCAAATTACTAAAATTGAAAATGTCTTAATTAATAGTTTTGTGGTAAAAAAACACTTTAAAATGGGCTACCTGTGCTCTGCCCACTTTGACGTTTGCAACTATTTATTGAAATTATGTAAGTATAATCCAGTTTTAAGTTTAGACTCAAACATCAAAATGCTTAAAATCAAAATAATAAAGCACAGAAAACGTACATTTGAAATAAGTCTGTTTTTCCTCCTGGCCACTTGACGTCAGAAGTTGTTGCGAGAAAGGTTTTGAACGAATATTGATTAGATATCATAAAGTAATTGTTTCTGGAACTCATATTCCCTTCAAAGATGGATATTACTATTATGATAAGGGATTCGCATGTGCCGTTTGTTTAATGCGTAAAGAATTATGATCAAACGAAACTTAGGTCTTAAATAGGTTTGCTAGTCTTTAGAGAGAACTACGCACACGCTGTCCCGCCGTCCCAGTGGAGCTAATGACATAATGCTACACAGAACGTGGGTAAGTGTACGGAACTTTACATTTGAAATTATCACTATAAATACACTTTCTTTATAGACTATAATACTTTTATATATTTATGCACTAAATTAAAAAATATATATTTCTTGTATTTCATCCTTTCCATGATGACTGTGTAGTGACCCGCATTGGCTGCTAAGCTTCTCTCTATTTTATCCTTTCCATGATGACTGTGTAGTGACCCATATTGGCTGCTAAGCTGCTCTCTATTTTAATTTCGAATTTTTACCAAAAATATATCTATTATTTTCTTCAACTAGGTAACTACTCGTTGTTTTATTTGTTTATTTGTTATAAGTGTGGCGAACATTGAATCATAACTAATGTAAACTTCAGAGATGCATAGCGTACAACCCATTGCTAGTTTGATATCTCTAATACGCAAGTTCTCTCGTACTGGTTAAGAAATAACCGTTCTGTTAGTGGCACAGCGGTATGTCTGCAGATTTAGAACGATAGAAACAATGTTTCGATACCCGTGGTTGGCTAAGCACGCATAGCCTATTGTGTAGCTTTGTGCTTAACTACAAAACAAACAAACAAACAAGAAACAACCTTACGTAGCCAATGACACCAATCATAGGTCCCCAAGTGTTTGGATATGAGTTTCAATGGAAGGCAATCAACAAAATTTATATTTTTTTAAGATCTGTCTCGCTTGAGTATTTAATGTTTAACCGTTTCAACAACTTGTTTGTTGCTATTATAAAAGGATCTAGTTAGTTTCTTTAGTTTAAATCTAGAGTGACAGTTAAAGATCAGAAAATCTTTTCAAGACAATAGAAAGTTTCGTCTTATGCTGAGACAACTTTATTTTCCTTAAATGTTTGTCTTTCTTTAAAGATTAAAGAGACATATGCGACGCTAAAGAAGACATTTCGTATCAACAACTGTTAATTCGCGATTTTGTCGTTTTGGATGGAATTCTCTGTTGTTTCAGTTGGAATTGGCATTAAGAATTCACACAAACATCAGAGAAATCAAACCCTCTTATAATCATTCAATTATAAAAGAAACTATCAGCTCCTGAGACGAAAAACGTACACTTGAAGCACGACGTATGAAAGATGATATGCAGATAAAAAGTCTATGTCGTTAGAAGTACAAAAAATATAAATTGAAACGAGTTAATATTCTGTTCTTTTTTTGTAATGTACTACAACATCCTATGCATTACCACTGTTTGTTATTTTTAGGATTGGCTTTATACGATATGTCTTGTTGTATTCAATATCCATTACATTTGTACCTAATTTATGACGTTCCATTCTTATCATTGTATTATATAATTTAATTGCATTCTAATTTTAATGGTGTATATGACTTACCACTATTATTGTATGCATTTACTGGTGTTACAATATATAGTATCCTTTGACTTTTATTATTGTATATTATACTGTAAAAACATGGAAATTGTGTAAAGATGTTTGTTAAAAACTCAGCTAAAATAATTTTTAAAATTACATAATACTGTTAAAACTACTATAACAGGAACTAGGCCTTATTAAAGCTACTATAACAGGAACTAAGCCTTATTAAAAATCACATATTTCGGTGGGACACAACCTCAACACCGCTAGGAAGAAAATCCAGATATTTAGAAACAAAAAACAAGGTTGCATGATATGATTTATTAGCATTTTACTCTTAAAGTTGTGTTAAATGCACTAGTTTTCATATTAAGGTTGTATATGACTTAATACTGTCCTACATTTCCAACTTAAATGTGAAGTGTGTGACTTAAAAGATTAAAGATTTTCCGTGTGTGATATATATAGCTTTTTTTTCTATGTTTGCAAATTCACGAATCCAGCAAAACATGTTCTTCGTTTTGTGATGACGAGAAAACCCAATTGTAGAGAAATATATATATGTAAAAACGGCTGGTATGGGTGAAGAAAACTCTGTGTAGAGGAAGAATCAATGTTTCCACCTTCAGTGGACCTGGTGTAGAGGAAGGATCAATGTTTCCACCTTCAGTGAACCTGGTTTAGAGGAAGGATCAATGTTTCCACCTTCAGTGAACCTGGTTTAGAGGAAGGATCAATGTTTCCACCTTCAGTGAACCTGGTTTCCTTTCAACAGTTTGAAACAGCTTTTGTTTATTAGATAATTCAAACGCCCGGATTTTCAATTAGTTATTTCATGACTTAGTGTAGACTTACGATTACCTTTGCAGTAACGAGTATTACATGTATGAACTAAAAGCTTCATCACTCAAGTAAAAATACAGATTGTAAGAGGTTCAAAATGTTTCTTTTGTGCGGCGTAGAACAATAAAAGTATTTATTAAAGCTATACTGAATTAAACAAAATGAATTATTTGTGATTATCGGGAAACATTGACTTGAAATGAAAATGTGTTTCTCTATTCGTCTTGGAAGAAAAAATTAGGCCTAAAGTTAATCACTTCAAGGGTTTAAAGATAAAGTTATACCTTAGTTTTTCTTTTATTCTACCCCCTTCTTTATGGGTTGAATTAACATGCTTTAATTCATACCCCCTTACCCCATCAAAACGGATCGTCCTGTGAAAAAAAAAAACCTCAACTGAAAAGCTTGTATGAAAATTCTGATTTCTAGATTATTCTGTAAAATGATCATAATGTCTTTCCATAATATTGTTTACATTTATGTCTTAGATCGACTGTGTGCTTCTACAGAACCACAGAGAAACAGAATAAAGAATCAAAACATTTATTAGATACTTTAGTTTGTGGTCCATAACAGATGAGGCTCCCTTTTCCAACAGTTAGATAATTTAATATTTAACAACGTGGAAGGTATACATTAGGAAGAATACTAAACAGGAATATACACTTTACGTAAAGATAAAGTTACAACATCAAGCTTATTGTTAGCAATGCAACTACAATGGGTCTGTCTAACCCAGTAGAAGCACGTGTAAGAATGTCTTTTATCATCTCTCATACATAACGGTACACTGTACAGAGCTGAATTCTATACTTTCGGTTGCAGTACTTAAAAGCTGTGTCTACGAACGATAAAAAACAACAACACTAAAATGCAAATTTGAAACAGACATAGAAGAGATGATTTCAAAGAGCTCTTTGGGTTTTAGCTAGAAAACTAGATTCGAAAGAAACACTTAAAAGTTGATATTTTGTTAAGAGGACTTCAGGTGTATGGAAAAAAAAACAGTTGACAGGTGATGAACTGAATTACTTTAAGGAGATTTTTCTGAACGGAAAAAGTAAAAAAAATTGGTTTAAAAAAACAACTTATACCTCCCTTTTCTAATTCTTCTATTATCTGTCTGTTCCTGTCCTTTAGAATCATGCTGAGCTGGTCTGTTCCTGTCCTTTAGAATCATGCTGAGCAGGTCTGTTCCTGTCCTTTTGAATCATGCTGAGCTGGTCTGTTCCTGTCCTTTAGAATCATGCTGAGCTGGTCTGTTCCTGAAGAAATAATTAAAAGAATCCATCGGATTTAAAATAATTTCAAAACAACCAATACGTAGTACGTTTTCTTTGTCAAACATCAGGGTTATCTAAGAATGTTTATTTATGAATTAAAAATGTAGTTTTATTTGACATTAGTATATTTTATTTATATTGTAAGAAAAGAACAGAAAACACAGTAAGGCGTATCTCAGTAAAATAACATTCATATATAACGTTGCCCATACTACATTCTTAAAGTTTCAATATACTTGTCTGAAGAAAGAAATGTGATAACACTAAATTATATTACTGTGTTATCATACAACCTTAAAGGGTGAAGCTATGTACGTTATATTAAAAACGTTCTCATTCAACTGTGATACAACACACGTTAGGCCCGGCATGGCCAAGCGTCTTAAGGCGTTTGACTCGTAATCCGCGGGTTCGAATCCCGGTCGCACCAAAACATGCTCGCCCTTCCAGTCGTGGGGGCGTTATAATGTGACGGTCAATCCCACTATTCGTTCGTAAAAGCGTAGCCCAAGATCTGGCGGTGGGTGTAATGACTAGCTGCCTTCCCTCTAGTCTTACATTGCTAAATTAGGGACGGCTAGCGCAGATAGCCCTCGAGTAGCTTTGTGCGAAATTCAAAAAACAAACAACACACGTTCTCCAGCACAGTGCATATTGTTTTAGTTATGTTATATTCAACACGGTGAACCTATATTTACATAGAATTTGAAGAACAGTGATTTTACTAATTTATTACCTAAATTATTCGTCAGACAAACTGATTACGAGATTAAAATAAATGTAAAACTCAATCTGTCATTAGTTTTATTTACCAACGTTTACTATTATGCCGGTTATGGTCGTTAGTAACGCTATGTAAGAGCAAATCAGAAAAAAAGAGTGTATGTTCTTGCAGTGTATTAGTCAGTGTGTATTATGTGTAATGTTCTCTTATTTATAAAGTCCCAAAAAATCTAACCTGATCTAAAGACAAAAAATCTAACCTGATCTAAAGACAAAAAATAGAAAAACATTTTATGAGCGTCAAGTTTTTCAATACATTTAGGATTATTTTATGCTTTAAAAAAATCACGATATTTTTATGTCATATGATTTTATCTAATGAGACACAAAATGTCGGGTATACTGATATTTTAAAATTATTTGCCAACATTCTACCCTCAGAAACGTGTTGATTCGTTGTTTCCTTAACCACTCAGGTAGAAGGAACGTTTCAATAACTAATCCTATAAATTCTGTTACGAATATCCTCAGATAATGACCAAATAAAATATTATAGCTTGAGTAACTTCAAACAGAAAATGGCCCAAGGTAATCTCCAACAAACACTTCCTTCTTCAAATAAAAGCAAATTCCCATCTCGTTAAAATTTGTATATGAGTTTGTATGAATAGCTTAAGATAGGAGCAAACACTAACCTAATCATAAAGTCACATAATTTAGTGCACAAGAACAATTGACGTAACTAAGCAAAGTGTCTGTTTTTTTGTTTTTTTTCGGTTGGTTGGTTTTGCGCAAAGCAACATAATGACATTCTGCGCCGAGATCTAGCCTTGAATTCTAGCGTCAAAAACCCTCAAAATTTATAATTTTTTAGGGTGTTCTCTGCGGTGTCATTTCGCTTTGTAAAGCCACAATTGTTTAATGAAATATATCACATTAAAGCTTGATAGGTGTTATTCAAGAAATTCTAAGAATCTTCGGTCGGGAAATTAGCTCATGAATTTCTGAGTAACTTAATCCAAGGTAAACCGTTTTACGTTTTTCACATCTTACGTACCTTTGTTTTTATACCATAGAAAAAAGACTTGAATCAGGGTATGTTAAACCTATTTTCTTAAATTTCTCGAGGCTCTGATGTCCACGTCGCGTCATACCCCCACGAGCTCCGAACGTTGGAATCATGTGCGCGTTACAAAAGTGATGGTAAAATTTCAACATTTTGTTAGAGTCACTCAAAAGTTAGCGATGAGAGTCTTTGACTAAGTAATTCCCCTTTGGCCTATCACATTCTTGAACAATTGCTAATGAAAAACTCTGTACCGTATCCAAAACATAAGTAAGTAGCTTACAAATATCCACAGATTTACAACGCTAAAATCAGGGGTTCGATTCGCCTCGGTGAGCTCGGCAGATAGCCCTATGTGGCTTTGCTATAACAAAACACACATAAACACGCGAATATCCAACATTATGTAGCCATTCTAGACCTTTCTAGAAAAGTCATTGTAATCGCTAATCAGATTCTGAATAAGGAAGCGAACTTGTTTCTTTTGTTTTTGAATTTCGCGCAAAGCTACTCGAGGGCTATCTGCGCTAGCCGTCCATAATTTAGCAGTGTAAGACTAGAGGGAATGCAGCTAGTCATCACCACCCACCGCCAACTCTTGGGCTACTCTTTTACCAACGAATAGTGGGATTGACCGTAACATTATAACGCCCCACGGCTGGGAGGGCGAGCATGTTCGGTGCGACCGGGATTCGAACCCGCGACCCTCGGATTACGAGTCGAACGTCTTAACACGCTTGGCCATACCGGACCACAATAGCTACAGTGGCTCAGAGATCCAGCAGGCAAGACGGAGCGAAATTAATGTTGGAACATGTAAGTCAATTTCCTCTCTGACGGGAGTGGTTTAATGATTAACGTGTTGGACAGCGAGTAGGAGAATCTATGGTTCGCATTTCGTTGTCATAAACACTCGTACTCCTCATTTTGGGGATCAAGTATCCTACAACTGAGAAAATCGACACCTACTGTTAGATTAGAGTAACCCTACAATTTACAGTGGGTGTTGTTGATGGTTGCAGCAAATAGACCTTTTATGAATTTCTCAAAAAAACTTAAACCATACCATCTCCCACATTCCGTATTTTCGATGGCTCGGCAGGTTGTTAAGGCGCTCGACTCATAACCTGCGGGTCACAGATTCGAATCCCCGTCACACCAAACATGTTCACCATTTCAGCCGTGGGGGCGTTATAATGTTACGGTTAATCCCACTATTCGTTGGCAAAAGAGTAGCCTAAAAGTTGGCGGCAGGTGGTGATGATTAGCTGCCTTCTCTCTAGTTTTGCTCGGCTAAATTAGGACCGGCTAGGACAAATAGCCCTCGTGTGGCATTGCGCGAAATTAAAAACAAACAAACAAACCATATTTTCGAATGTGGCCTGGCATGGCCAGTTGATTAAGGCACTCGACTCGTAATCCGAATGTCGCGGGTTCGAATCCCCATCACATCAAAGATGCTCGCCCTTTCAGCCGTAAGGACGTTATAATATTACAGTCAGTCCCACTCTTCTTTGGTAAAAGAGTAACCCAACAGTTGTCGGTGGATGGTGATGACTAGCTGCCTTGCTTTTAGTCTTACACTGCTAAATTAGGGACGGTTAGCGCAGATAGGGCTGAAAGGGCGAGCATGTTTGATACGACGGGGACTCGAGCCGTGACCTTTAGATTACGACTCGAACGCCTTAACCCACCTGGCCATGCCTGGCCGTAAATTGAATTGAAGGTTAGCGTTAAAATAAAAGAACATTCATAACCAGGCAGAGACTGAAAAAATATATATAGTTTATTATCTGAGTGATTAATCTGCCTCCCTAGAGTGTTACGGCAGAAAATGACATCTGGGTTCTGGAGCCGCTCTCGTGAAAGAAGAAACACTGCACAGTTCTGGAGTTATGTGCTCAAACTTTAATCTGATGTAGGTGGCAGGATAATAAGAGAATAACAGCAGGATAACAATGTAATTAAATAACGTACGTTAAACATGTGTGTTTGAAAATCTACACATTAAACTGTGTGGGATATTAAAATCCGAGCTGTCATTCCTATGACTGTAGTATAGCTAAACAAACCTTTATTGAAATATTTAAAAGACCAACGTTTCTAGTTGTCGATTGTTACACAAGTAACTTTAATTTTAACCTTTAAAATCTTTCCTCTAGCGTTTCGAAAGAGGTGAGTGACTATACAATACGTTAGTGAATAACTGAAACAGTGTGAAAACATATAAATAGTAGAATGAATCAGTGACAAAACGCATAAAGAGTAGAGTGAACTATTGTGAAAACGTATAATTTATAGAGTGATTCAGTGGGAAAACGTATAAAGAGTAGATTAAAGCAGAATAGAAACGTATAAATAATGGAGTTCATAAGTGTAAAATTGTATAAAGTACATAGTAAATCACTGTAAAAGTGTATAAAGTGTGTAGTGAATCAGTGAGAAACTGTATAAAGTGTACAGCAAATCAGAGTGAATGTGTATAAAATGTGCAGTGCATCAGCCTAAAACTGTATAAGGTGTAGAGTGAATCAGTGTGAAAACATATAAAGTGAAGAATGAATCGGTATGAAAACATATAACGGTTAAAATGAATTAGTGTGAAAACATATAACGGTTAAAATGAATTAGTGTGAAAACATATAACGGTTAAAATGAATTAGTGTGAAAACATATAACGGTTAAAATGAATCAGTGTGGAAACATATAAATAGTAGAATAAACCAGTGTAAAAGTGTATAAAGAGTGAATCAGTGTGAAAGTATATAGAGTAGAGAGAATCACTGTGAAAACGTATAAAGAGTAGAGTGAATTAATCTAAAGAGGTATATAAAGTAGGGTGAATCAAAGTGAAAACATATAAAGGTTAGAATGAATCAGTGTTAAATCGAATAAAGAGTGGAGTTTATAAGTGTAAAACTGTATAAAGAGTAGAGTGAATCAGTGTGAAAGTATATAAATAGGGTGAATCAAAGTGGAAACGTATATAGGGTAGAGAGAATCACTGTAAAAACGCATTAAGGTTAGAAAGAATAAGAGTGAAAGCGAATAAAGAGTGGAGTTTAGAAGTGTAAAACCGTATAAAGAGTAGATATAAACACGGTAAAAATGTATAAAGAGTAGAGTGAATCAGTACAAAACTGTATTTAGAGTAGAGTAAATCAATGTCAAAAGGTTTAAACAGTAAAGTGAATCAGTGTAAAAACGTAAGAAGAGTAGAGTGAATTAGTGTGAAAGGGTATAAGCAGTAGAGTGAATCAGTGTGAAAACATATAAATGTTAGAATGAATCAGTGTAAAAACGTAAAAAAGTGGAATTTAAAAGTGTGTAACCGCATAAAGAGTAAAATGAACAGTGTGAACATATATAAATAATAAATTAAATCAGTAGAAAACTGTATTTAGAGTAGAATGAATCAATGTAGAAATGTATAAAAAGCAGAGTGAATCATTGTGAAAACATATAAAGAGTAGAGATTATAAATGTAAACCACATAAAGAGTAGAATGAATCAGTGTGAAAAAGTATAAAGAGTGAAATTTATGTGTAAAACCGCATAAAAAGTAGAATGAACAGTCTGTGAATCAGTGTGAAATCGTTTAAAGAGCGGAGTGAATCAGAGTGAAACCGTAGAAAAATTTGAGTAAATCAGTGTAAAACATCATAAAGTGTAGATAGAATAAGTGTAAAGCTGTACAAAATGCAGAGTGGATCAGTGTGAAAACATATATAGAGTATAATGTATCAGTGTAAAAGTAATAAAAGAGTAGAGTGATTTAAGTTAAAATAGTATAAAATATAGAGTAAATCAGTAATAAAGTGTGTAAAAATTAGAGTGAATCAGTGTAAAAATGTATAAAGGGTAGAGTGAATCAGTGAGAAAACGTAAAGAGAGAGGAGTGAATCGGTGTAAAATGTATAAAGAGAAGAATGAATTTGTGTAAAAGTGTATGGAGTGTAGAGTAGATCAATGTGAAAATATATAAACAGTAAAATTAATCAATATAAAACAGTATAAAGTGTAGAGTTAATCAGTGTAAATTCGTATAAAATGTGGAATGAATCAGTGTTAATACGTATAAATAGTAGAGTGAATCAGTTTCAAAACCTATAAAGAGCATAATAAATCTGTGTAAAATAGTATAAAGTGTAGTGTGAATGAGTGTGAAAACGTATAAAGAGTAAAATAAATCAGTGCAAAATAGCATAAATTGTGTCAGTGTGAAAGCGTATAAAGAGTAGAGTGAACCATTGTGAAGAGGTATAAATTGTTGGGTGAATCAGTGTGAAAAATATAACGAGCAAAGTGAATCAGTGCGAAACAGTATAAAGTGTAGAATGAATCAGTATTAAAGTGAATAAATAGCAGGATGAATCATTATGAAATTGTATAAAGAGTAGAGTGAATCAGTGTAAAACGGAATAACGTGTAGAGTGGATTAGTGTGAAAACATATAAAGACAAAAGTGAATCAGTGTAAAAGTGTATAAAGAGTAGAGCTGATCAGTGTAAAACTGTAAAAAGAGAAGAGTAATTCAGTGTGAAAAGGTATGAAGAGTAGCGTGAATCAGTGTAAAACTGTATAAAGAGTAGAGTGATTCAATGTGAAATCGTATAAATAGTATAGTGAATCAGTGTGAAATCATATAAATAGTAGGATGAATCAGTGTGAAAACGTATAAAGAGTAAAATGAATCAGTGTAAAGCCGTATAAAGTATAGAGTGAATCAGTGTAAAACTGTATAAAGTGTAGAGTGACTCAGTGTATAACTGTATAAAGTGTAGAGTGAATCAGTGTGAAACTGTGTAAAGCGTAGAGTGAATCAGTGTAGAACTGTATAAAGTGTAGATTGAATCAGTGTGAAAATGTGTAAAGTGTAGAGTGAATCAATGTGAAACTGTGTAATGTGTAAAGTAGATGACTGTTGTTGTTTTTGAGATGGTAAAACACTTGATGAGGTTTGTCCAACCAATTTTTCGAGTACAATAAAAGCTAAAGTTTAACCTATGGCGTCTTACTAGATATTGAACTTGGATCTTTAGATAAGTTAGTATTGATATACCCTAAAAAACGGCCTTCGTCTCGACTTGCAGCTGACATATTAAAATAAAGTAAAAAAGAAGACAATAAACCAGCTTGGCTTTGTCTGGTAATTAATATACCTAATATAACCTTCATAATCCAGCTTGTAACTTACTCTGGCTAATATATCTTCAAATACATGCAACATCCACGAAGAGTAATTCTGGCGCTTTTTGAAACGATTTGTTATACTTGCATATAATTGTTTGTTTGTTTTGGAATTTCGCACAAAGCTACTCGAGGGCTATCTGTGCTAGCCGTCCCTAATTTAGCAGTGTAAGACTAGAGGGAAGGCAGCTAGTCATCACCACCCACCGCCAACTCTTGGGCTACTCTTTTACCAACGAATAGTGGGATTGACCGTCACATTATAACGCCCCCACGGCTGGGAGGGCGAGCATGTTTAGCGCGACGCGGGCGCGAACCCGCGACCCTCGGATTACGAGTCGCACGCCTTACGCGCTAGGCCATGCCGGGCCCCTAATTGCATTTAAATCTAAATTCTCCTTTGATAAACGCGTTATCTGTTCTCTTCATTAGGGTTTTCCTCTCTCAGAAATGTTCATATCGGAACTTAAATAAGACCACTTTACATTAATTTAGGTCGATGAGGGTTCTCGATTTCCATGTAGGTGGGAGTGGCCTAAAGGTTTTCATGCCAGGCAGTTAATCCGATGGTTCATGGTTCAGGACCGTTGTTACATAATTACACTCTACACTTTGGAAAGTCAGTGCTCTATAGGAACGATACTAAAAATTTAATATTCGATGTGAGTAGCCCAAGGGTTGGGGTGGTGGTGGTGTTGATTAGTTCTAGTTTGTCAGTCTTAAACCTGAACAGCTCGTGCTGGTAGCCCTTCTGTTGCAATTCGTCAATACTCTGTAAAAAACACTAGAAAAACACACATACATGGAATTTCCCGAACGAAAGCTTGTTTGGTTTCATCGGGTTTCCTTACACTTAATTTACCAAACACCTTTTATATTGCGTGTATTTTAGTGTCACGAACAATTTTTGGTCATCGGAAGTTTACTTTGTTCTTTAGATTCTTGTTTCAATCAATATTTCTCTATTGATTTCTTCTGTGGACAACTTCCTTTATCTAAAGGAACGATATTATATCAGTTGATTCTGTTAACAATAAAATGTTATTCTGCATGAAAAGAAAAAGGCTTAGTGGCAACTGCTGCACTTTATCTGTTTCCTGTTACCGATATATCGAAACAGATGAGAACAAAAATGACAATAAAACATTCTGAGGACCTCTGTTAGAAGTAAGAAATAAGTGTCATCTTTGTAAATGTCAGAATCTTTCTTCTCGTGTGTGATTTTCTTTACTCTAATGATAAATAGCAAAGAACGGTCAATAAATGTCACCTGGAGTCACCCCTTGTCGAAATCCATAATGAGAAAACAAGGAAACTAAATTAAAATCGTATAAAAGGTTAAAACTTTATATTTTCCAGTATATTGTTAATTCTGATGTAAGGACGCCGTTAAAACGGAGGTATCAAGGGAAAAAATGATTTTCAAACTGTTGTATTTTTCGCAAACGGGAGCATAATATTGTTAACCCGAAACGTTGGGTTAGAAACGAAGTAAAGATATTTCCAACAATTATTTTTACTTGGCGTGAAGAGAGGTTTGTTAACACGAAACGTTGAGGTTAATAATGAAATGAAGATATGTTCAACAATTATTTTTACTTGACGTGAAGAGAGGTTTGTTAACACGAAACGTTGAGGTTAATAATGAAATGAAAATATGTTCAACAATTATTTTTACTTGACGTGAAGAGAGGTTTGTTAACGTGAAACGTTGAGGTTAATAATGAAATGAAGATATGTTCAACAATTATTTTTACGTGACGTAGAGAGAGATTTGCCTAAACATGAAACGTTGAGATTGAAAACGAAAAGAAGATGGCTTCAACAATTATTTTTTACCTGACGTGAAGAGAGGTTTGTTAACACGAAACATTGAGGTTAAAAACAAAGTGAAGATATATTCAACAGTTACTTTTACCTGACGTGAAGGGAGGTTTGATAACACGAAACGTTGAGCTTAATAACGAAATGAAGATATGTTCAATACTTATTTTGTATCTGATGTGAAGAGAGGTTTGTTAACACGAAACGTTGAGGTTAAAAAGGAAGTGAAGATAGGTTTAACAATTTTTTTTTTACCTGATGTGAAGAGAGGTTTGTTAACATGAAACGTTTGACTAATAAAATATATTTTTAATGAATGAACTATTATATATTATATAGAGATTCCACGTTTATAGATGTCTTTTATCTGCGGTAAAAAATAAACATAGACTTGCCACATGTAACGTATCTAACCACAATTCAATATTCTATATAGTTTGGTCGTTCAAGAAACTGTGATATCCGTGAATGGAACTGTTGAAAATAAAAAGTTAAAGGTGTTTGTATGGTTAGACAATTGGTTAGTCAGTGCAAAGTTGTAAAACAAGCACCTCAGATAACTCGATACAAAATCACACACCCAGCAGATCTAGTGGATGTCTGAAGCTACTGACAAACCCAGCAGTTCTATTTGAAGTCCGGAGCTACTGACAAATCCAACAGGTCTAGTGGATGTCTGGAGCTACTGACAGACCCAGCAGATCTAGTGGATGTCTAAAGCTACTGACAAACCTTGCAGATCTCGTGGATGTCTGGAGATACTGAGAAACCCAGCAGTTCTATTTGATGTCCGGAGGTACTGACAAACCCAGCAGATCTAGTGGATGTCTAAAGCTACTGACAAACCTTGCAGATCTCGTGGATATCTGAAGCTACTGACAGACCCAGCATCTCTAGTGGATGTCTAAAGCTACTGACAAACCTTGCAGATCTCTTGGATGTCTGGAGCTACTGACAAACCCAGCAGATCTAGTGGATGTCTGGGGCTACTGACAAATCCAGTAGTTCTATTTGATGTCCTGAGGTACTGACAGACCCAGCATCTCTAGTGGATGTCTAAAGCTACTGACAAACCTTGCAGATCTCGTGGATGTCTGGAACTACTGACAAACCCAGCAGTTCTATTTGATGTCCGGAGGTACTGACAAACACAGCAGATCTAGTGGATGTCTGGAGCTACTGACAAACCCAGAAGATCTAGTGGATGTCTGGAGCTACTGACAAACCCAGCAGATCTAGTGGATGTCTGGAGCTACTGACAAACCCAGAAGATCTAGTGGATGTCTGGAGCGACTGACAAACCCAGCAGATCTTGTGGATGTCTGGGGCTACTGGCAAACCCAGTAGTTTCTGAAAGGATAAAACCTCAGTTTTGCTCGTTTTTGGTTGAAGGGGCAGTTTGAAAACCTCAGGTTCAGGCTATTTGGTAATTTATATAGACTGAACAAATATGCCATATTCATATGTGTAGTAACCTCAATACACCATATCTATATGTTTAGTAGCTTACTAAATACTAGAGTATTGGAATATTTGTACTACTGGAGTATTTAATACAGATATTACTAGAGTATTTCAGTACTTGTACTGCTAGAGTATTGGGTAACATGTACTATGGTAGAACTTCTAAAATTATTTAGAATCCAGGCACTGAAATAACAGTCACCGAAAACTGCACAATATTTTATTGACTTATAATTTCTGTTTCATTAGCGTTCTTAATATCGATTCTATCTCTTTCCCTATCTGTCTATTCGTTGCAAGATTCTAAATATAACGCCGTACCTTTATATACATGCACGAATTGATTTTATGGTAGTTAAAGATCCATACATAAACGGAAACGTTTCGTACGCGCCCTCTCGTGGAACTTTCTCCATAAATAATTGCAGTCTATTTATATCGAGTGTATTTATCTTTACACATTATGGAAGACAGTGAGCTTATTTTTTTAATTTTCTTTTTGTTTGTTTGTTTCTTTCACTCGTTAATATTCGCCAGTTCGTGTAAGAACTCGTGATTCCGTTACCGATCAGCGAGTGCTTGTTCGTACTTGTTATACGCACGCACGTGCACTACGGACAGAGCTGCTCGATATTTCGTACGGCAGCTTCAGTCATGACCTAGTTTTCCATAATTCCTGGCAAATCTTTCTTTTATTTTGCAAGTTTTGATCAGTATCGTTCTTCATACATGCAGAATTTCGGTACATTTGTTTTTCTTTGTAGAATAGTTATTTAAAATAGGTCTAGTGTTGTTTATACCCAGGAAGGAGGGTTTGCTAATAGTAGGGGTGTTCAAACGTGTCTTAAATTTCTAGGTGAGTTTTTGAGTTTGCTCGTATAAAATTTGATATAAACACTTTTTAGCCCTAAAATGAAATAGATAGACAAGGGATGATGAATGGACAGACAGACACACAGGTTAATAGACAAACAGACAGAGAGGTAGGTAAATAGATGGACAAAGAGGTAAATAAACAAACATGTAGATAGCTAGATAGACCGATAGGTTGGTAGATAAATAGATAGATACAGACAGATAACTATCCTGTTTTATTTACCACTTAGAAGCGGTGTTTAGGTATAATATATTTTAACTCAGTTAAACACTGGAAAACACAGTCATTTTTTTTTCCCAACGTGAATATGAAATTACGGACAGATAACGTTAAAGTTTAGTTTCGTATCACGTGAGGATCACTTAAAAAGTTTCTGTTTAACTTAATCGTTTCGTAGTTCAAATAAATTATTAAAACTCGAGCGAAAATATAAAGTACGGGATCTAAAGCATAATCACGTGATTGTCGTTTTTGCCAAAAGATTTTTCATATGTTCGCGATGTTTGACCGAGTTTGACCGAAACGTTGAAGACATGCTTATTTTGTTTTTTGCAGTGGCCTTATTTTCGCCGTTGTTGTTTGATTAACCGGTAATTAATTATAGTTTCCTCTCGAAAATCAGACTTAAGAAACTACAGCAGATACACAACACTGTTCATAGTCATATGTAACTAAAATCATGAAAAATTCAGGTACTTAAGAAAACCAGTGTTAGAGTCAAGATTTCAACAGATCTCGTCGAGTACGTTATAAAAACGTAGCTTTATATTTTTCCTGCTATCTAATAGAAGATTTAACAAATTAACAACAATTTTTGTGTCCACCCCCTGTAAGTCGACAGTTTGTTTGTTTTGAAATTTCGCGCAAAGCTACACGAGGGCTATCTGCGCTAGCCGTCTCTAATTTAGTAGTGTAAGACTATAAGGACGCAGCTAGTCAGCACCACCCACAGCCAACTCTTGGGCTACTCTTTTACCAACGAATAGTGGGATTGACCATCACATTATAACGCCCCTACGGCTGAAAGAGCGAACATGTTTGGTTCGACGGGGATTCGAACCCACGACCCTCAGATTACGAGTCGAACTCCTTAACCCACGTGACCATGCCGGACCTGTAAGTCGACAGAAGGCGACCTTTATCAACCAAAAGTACAGATGTTCGTTTTGTGGTCATTCAGGTCAGAGTGAGTGAAACCAAAAATCGTCTGTTTTGAACAATCATATCTAACTATACACACGTTCCTGCTTTTAATATTAAAATACATTCTTCCATTACTTGAGTACCTTATGCATCCTTTTATTAGTTGAGTATCCTCGAAATTAACAATATTTTCGGCCGTAAACCCAATAATATTTCACGATCTGCGATCAGTTTTCGGTTTATCCTAAATAAATGTGTTAAACTTGCAATAAAAAATCCATCTCTGTAATAATGGTGTAAAAATAAAAAAAAAACAAAAATAAAAATTAATAAAGGGAAATATATTAAATAGTCAAATTAATATTAACATTATTACAATTATTAATTGTTATTTAATATAAAGAAATAATATAGTATCCATATCTGACGAAACGTAGTCACAGCAGTCGCCATACTATCGTAGGATTAAAATTCCTTGAAAAAGAACACAGAAAAACTCCCGAATTTTCCTCAAATACTTCATAACTCCGAATGTCTCGGGTTCGAATCCTCCTCACACCAAACATGCTCGCCTTTTCAACCGCAGGGGCGTTATAATGTAACGATCAATCCCACTATTCGTTGGTAAAAGAGTAGCGCAAGAGTTGGCGGTGGGTGGTGATGACTAGCTATCTACCTTCCCTCTAGTCTTACATTGAAAAATTAGGGAAGACTAGTGCAGATAGCCTTCGAGTAGCTTTGACTAAAGGGAAGGCAGCTAGACATCATCCTGCTTCCACGTTGTGTAGTTTTTAATGTTGTGCACTATGAAAGTGGAAGAACTTAAGTACAGTCAACAAAAGAGCTTGGAAAACAGTAAAGAAAATTCCAATAAAATAGAAGAGAAAAGGCTTAACAAGGCTGAAAAGTGACTATCATGAAAAGTTAGATAAGCAAAGCCCAAGGTGCTCTTTTTATGGGACTGACAGCTTTGAGTGAGACACAGCTCGCGAGATTTAACGTTTGAATTGTTAGAGGAACTGAAAAAAAATATCCATCAAAGATACTCTAGAGAGTATGTGTAATAGGGAATAACCTAAATCTGACGTGTTGGTCAGATGTGGAAGAAATAAAACCAACTGAGATATATTTTTCATTTCTATTTATTTATTTTTCAAATGAAACAAAATGCTGGTTACGAGAAGTGCTCAAGAAGTTACGTCGCGTGAAGAACATCAACTGATAACAAATAAAGCTGAGAAAACTACACATACATTCTTGCGTATACTCGATGGTATTATAATCACTTAAATGTATTTTGACATTTACAAATAAATATAAATTGGTTAGTTTCCGCTTTATTCTATTTTTCGTTTCTCTCGTTAAGGATATTCTCAAGGGCTATCTGTTAAGGGAGAGACTGGAGAAAATGCAATAGTTAACAGCACCCTCCGCCAACTGCTCAAATCGAATACTGGGATTTGATCGTCACTCTTATAACGCACCCACGAATCCCAAACTCCATAATATTACGTTACGTATTTTCTGACGACCCCAGTTTGTTTGTTTTTCTACAGAACAGATAGATTACTCTGCATTCTGTTTCTCCACCACAACGGACGTCATTCGCGAAGGCAGTGAATCTCATAGCATCTGCTCACCTGAAAACAGTCTCACTGGCTTTCTCTCAAGAAAAAAAAATCATAATAATAATAATAATGAAAGAAAATGTCAATTAAAATCGAAATTCAAATAATTATAATAATTATAGCACAGACTGGTGTCAACCATAGAAAACAGTCAAGATAAATAAAAAATTAAAGAACATTAAATACTTTCAAAGCTAAGCCTTTCCTACATTCTCTAACAAAAGACAGAAAGGTTAGTAATAACCCTCGAAGCAGAAATCTAGCAATAACTTGACGTTAAGCAAATTAATGTGCAGGACTGAATAGGAACGACAGTTTCTGGACATTCCATTTTGGAAATAATTCACATGTTATTCCTACTTCTCTTAAACAAAATTCCCGCCATATTAACGTGATAAAAACAATTAATCACCCTGACAACTAGGCTACACCTGACCCAAGAATCACCAAGAGGCGACATTGTTCACACCACTACGAACCACAGTAGAGGGTAAAGCGATGAAAATTTGTTCAAGTGAAATGAAAAAATCACTTACTTGGAGAGATAGAAAAAATAAAGTGAGGGGAGGGTAAGGGTTAACCAGTTCATGGGTTAAGACGCAGAACATAGCCAATCAAATCAGCAAGTTTCAAATAAATTTATCATTAACAAATGAATAAATTAAATAACAGGATTGACAAAGTAACACTAATAGAGGTCAAACACAAACATACTGAACGTTGAATATTTATATATTTAGACAATGTACCAATACTGCATGCCCTGCAAAACTATAAACATACTAAACGTTGAATATTTATGTATTTAGAAAACGTAACAATACTGGATGTGATGTAAAAATATGAATATACTGAAAGTTAGAATATTTATACCTTTAGACAATGTAACAATACTAGAAATCAAACAATAAATATCATGAAGATAAAAATATTTATCTCTTTAGACAATGTAACGATACTAGATGTGATGTAAAAATATAAATATACTGAACGTAAGAATATTTTTGTATTAAAACAATATAACAATCCTAGATGTGATGCAAAACTATAAATATACTGAATATAGAATATTTATGTCTTTAGACAATGTAACAAAAATAGATGAGATATAAAACTATAAACATACTGAAAATAAGAATATTTATGCTTTTACACAGTGTAACAATACTAGAAATCAAAGAATAATTATAATGAAGATAAGAATATTTATATCAGCAGACAATGCAACAATACTAGATGTCATGCAAAACTATGGATATACTTATTGTAGAATATTTATGTCTTTAGACAAAATAACATTACCAGATGTGATGTAAAAATATAAATATACTGAAGGTAAGAATATTTATGTCTTTAGACAATGTAACAATACTAGAAATCAAACAATAAATATAATGAGATCAGAATATTTATGTATTTGGAAAATGTAACGATACTAAATGTGATGTAAAAATATAAATTTACTGACGGTAAGAATCTTTATTTATTTAGAAAATGTAACAATCGTAGATATGATGCAAAACTATAAATATAGTGAATTTAGAATATTTATGTCTTTAGCCAATGTAAGAATACTAGATGTGATGCACAACTATAAATGTACTTACTGTAGAGTGTGTTTGTGTGTTTTTCGTATAGCAAAGCCACAAAGGGCTACCTGCTCAGCCCACCGAGGGGAATCGAACGCCTGATTTTAGCATTGTAAATCCGGAGACACACCGCTGTACTAGCGGGGAGCCGCTTAATGTACAATATTTATGTATTTAGACAATGTAACAATACTAGATGTGATGCAAAACTATAAATATACTTAATGTAGAATATTTGTCTTTAGACAAAATAACATTACTAGATGCGATGTAAAAATATAAATATACTGAAGGTAAGAATATTTATGTCTTTAGACAATATAACAATACTAGAAATCAAACAATAAATATAATGAAGATAAGAATATTTATGTATTTGGAAAATGTAACAATACTAAATATGATGTAAAAATATAAATATACTGAAGGTAAGAATATTTATGTATTTAGACAATATGACAATAGTAGATATGATATAAAATATAAATATACTGAATGTATAATATTTATGTCTTTACATAATATGACAATAGTGGATATGATATAAAATATAAATGTACTGAATGTATAATATTTATGTCTTTACACAATGTAACAATACATGATGCCTTATAAAATTACAAATATATTGAATTTAACAATAATTATGATCTTAAGCAACCTTACAATACTGGCTATGTTTTAAATCATTGAAAATATTGTATATAGTTACAAATACGACTTTAGATAAAGTTGTTGCTAGACCAATAGTTTTTATCTTATTTAGCGTCTTCCTATTTTTCTTCGGTTATGATTGGAAAGTAAAAAATTTGAAACAGAATCTACCACACAGACTTTTCTTCGGTTCATGAATAATTTTTAAAGTGAGGTACATGTGAAGTAATCAATTGTTAGATACTAGATGTGATGAAAAACTATAAATATACAGAGCGACAAATATTTATGTCTTTAGACAATTTAACAATACTAGATTTGATATAAAACAATAAATATACTGAAGCTAAGAATATTTGTGTTTAGAAAATGTAACAATACTAGATGTGATGTAAAACTATAAATATACTGAACAACGAATATATATGTCTTTAAACAATGTTACAATGCTAAATCTGAAATAATAACATGAATATACTGAATGTAAGAATATTGATGTCGTTAGACAATGTAACAATACAAGATACCTTATAAAATTATATATATATTGAATGTAAGAATATTTATGATCTTAGATATCCTTACAATACATTTTAAAGAATATTTTTAATATCTATTGCATGTTTTTCGTATTTCTTCATGCAAACACATAAGTTTCATAAAAAAGTTAGGAAGAAAGGTGTTTATCGTTTTAAGTATTTTAACACATACCTGTGTATTTTGTGTACCATATCTCATCTTTAACAGTTTATCCCCACAGTTAAGTCTGTACGTTATCTTTTTAGCTCTTTATACCTCTAGTTAAGTCTCTACAATATATTTTAACAGTTTATCCCTCCAGTTAAGTGTGTACAGTATATCATTTTAATGTTTATTCCTTCACTTAAGTCTGTACATTATTTCAACTCTTAGAGTTTATCCCTCCAATTAAGTTTGTACAATACATCATTTTAATGTTTATTCCTTCACTTAAGTCTGTACAGTATTTCAACTCTTCGAGTTTATCCCTCCAATTAAGTGTGTACAATATATCATTTTAAAGTTTATCCCTCCAGTTAAGTGTGTAAAATATATCATTTTAAAGTTTATCCCTCCAGTTAAGTGTGTACAATACATCATTTTAAAGTTTATTCCTTCACTTAAGTCTGTACAGTATTTCAACTCTTACAGTTTATCCCTCTAGTTAAGTGTGTACAATATATCATTTTAAAGTTCATTTCTTCACATAAGTATGTACAGTATTTCAACTCTTACAGTTTAACCCTCCAGTTAAGTTTGTACAATACATCATTTTAATGTTTATTCCTTCACTTAAGTCTGTACAGTATTTCAACTCTTACAGTTTATCTCTCTAGTTAAGTGTGTACAATATATCATTTTAAAGTTTATTTCTTCACATGAGTATGTACAGTATTTCAACTCTTACAGTTTATCCCTCCAGTTAAGTGTGTACAATATATCATTTTAAAGTTTATTTCTTCACTTAAGTCTGTACAGTATTTCAACTCTTACAGTTTATCCCTCCAGTTAAGTGTATAAATAAGCTTATTTTTAACAGTAATATTCTTTTTCGTCACTTGTGTAGAACAGCTTATATTAACGTGTATTAAATACCTCATTTTTAACAACGTTTCTTATCTCGGAAGAGCGAAACTGTACATTCTGTTGGTGATGCAACGCTAAATATCACTCACTGTTTAAAATACAAAAAATTGTTTCTGCCATACCACATTATGAGTTCGCGGTTTTTTAGTTACAAATTTACATAAAGACAAGGTATGAGAGATAATGTTTAGGTTCTTAATAGATAAGTGTTGAATAACGGGCAAAGTATTCCAGAAGTACAAGGTTATTGTTAATAATGAAAGTGCTTGTCTGTGACAAATGTAACAACAGAAGTGTCCAGCTGTGGCGAGTGTCATGGCATACCATGAAAAACATAAACACTTTAAACATAAAAACGGCGAATTGAGTCGAACGTAACAATATAACTCCCAAAACATAAATCCTTTAACAAAAGAAACGGCGAATTGTGACGAACGTAAGAATACAACCTCAAAAACATAGGCACTTTAACAATAGAAACGTCGAACTGTGTCGAAAGTAGCAATATAATGTGAAAAGCTTAGGCGAATAAACAATAAAATGTGTGTGTTTTTTCTATAGCAAAGCCACAAAGGGTTATCTGCTCAGCCCACCGAGGGGAATCGAACCCCTGATTTTAGCGTTGTAAATCCAGAGACATACGACTGTACTAGCTGGGAACATAAACAAAACAATAAAATAACAATCTATGAGGAATAAACTGAAGTTTATGAAATAAAAGAATTTTTTTTTCCTTTTTGCAAAAATATTAACAGTAACCTAATACACTTTGGTTACTGAGACAAAATCAGTCGATAATGTAAGTAGTATCTCAAACTGACAGGGAAATAATATATTATCAAAATATATAAAACTTTTAAAATATTGAAAAGCTATCATTATAAAACGTAATATTGATAAATTAGTACCGATAAGAACAATGGTTGGTCAATATACCATTGGTTTTAGTTTTGAACTTTGAGCAACGTTGCAGGGAATCTGTTTGGGTTAGCTACGAGGTGTTTGTCTGGGTTAAGCGTCTCTAATTTAACGGTAAAAGGATAGAGCTGACCAACTTTTGGGATATTCTTTTACCAGCGAATAGTGGGATTGACCGTCACATAATAATACTTCCAAAGCTGGAAAGGCAATCATGTTTGGTGTATTGGGGATTCGAACCCGCAACCCTCAGATTACGATATCTAATGTAAGATATGTGGGAAAGGCCTGTATAAACTCAGTTGTCTCGTGTTCCACGAGGAGATCACGAAATTTGTTGTTCTCTTCAGTTTGTTATATATGGAGATAAATTAATTGTATTAATGAACACAACTTAACATGTATTTTTTGTTAGATCTATCGAGAGATTTTGATAAACCTTTGCAAGAAAAATTAGTTTAAAATATGTATTAAACACAAGAAAATAATTAGTGAAAATTAATACAGTCACAAGTTATTGAATATAAATTATTTATGAAGATTGTTTGTTTTGATTTTCGCGCACAGCTACACGAGGGGTATCTGTCCTAGCCGTCCCTAATTTAGGAGTGTAAGACTAGAGGGAAAGCGGCTAGTCATCACCACCCGCCGCCAACTTTTGGACTGCTCTTTTACCAACGAACAGTGGTATTGACCGCCACATTATAACGCCTTCTATGACTGAAAGTGCGAGTATATTTGGTGTGACTTGGATGCGAACCTACGACCCTCAGATTACGAATCGAGTGCCTTAACCACCTGGCCATGCCAGGCCTCCTTACGCGGTCTTCTAGGTATCTATTTTAGGTCCATTATTATTTCAAATTTATTCAAGTTATATATATATGAAGTCATGTTTAATACAGAAATAAACAAAGATGTAGATGATTTAATAATATTGATTTTATTAACTGCCTTGATAAAAAATATATAGACAAATTAAACATACGAAGAAAAGGTCACTATGTTTAAATGTTAAGAATGTTTTATATGAAATTGTAAATAATTTAATATATTATAACAACTGTGCATCCCAGTTGTTAAACAGTAAAGAATATAACAATGGGCTCTCTGTGCTCTGCACGCTACAATTATGGAAACCTGAATTTTAAAGCCTGCAGATTTCTCTCTGAGCCACGCGAGGTCGATTATTGTAAACTGATTGCATTCAATTTCCATTTGTATTGAACAATGGAAACTTAAGATTTATTTTTATATATATTCAATTTATTTCCGGAGTTGTTATAAAAACCACACAATAATATTTTTACTGTATTTAATCTACGATTGAACTTCGTTTTGCAAGGCATGTTTCTGTTTGGTAAGATTAAAACTGAGAGACACAGAGCAGAGAGGCCGTTTGGTAGTCATACGTTAAAATGAGCAAACAGGTAGTTACTTCCGCCACAGAAACTAGATCCACATTATGTTTGCACCCCTGTGTGTGTTTGCCGGTTAAGTGGATTTTGACAAAAGTTAGCATACGTTTTTACTATGGGCAAACGTATAAGTGCTTACTTTTTGGAGAGTGAAAGTTAAATGTCAAGGTCACAGCAAAACCATGAAAAAAAAATCCGTATCCATATTTATTCTATAAATCAGTCAAGAATGTAAGCACACGCTCTATCGAGTGCCACTGTAGTTCTTATTTGTTGTATAATGTAATTTATATTGTATTCTTTAACTTTTGTTGAATTTATTGACTTCTAGGGTTTAGAAAAACTGGGTAACATTTTGAATCGGGAGAGGAAGTGATCACATCGAGTATGGAAATATAGTTAAATGAAGGTATTAATGATAAACATCCACAACTGTTTTTAGAGATAAATAGTGAGTACAAGTAACGATATGTCTCCTGTAAATATCGATGTATCTAGTCACATTAACTACATATGAAAAATAAAATACACTATCGGAATGTGTTTACAAGGTACTGTATCAAAAAGAGCCATCGGATAGTCTATTAGGTTTTGATATTGACTTTACATATATACACTGAAAACTCTGTCATTCTGTAGCGAAACACACCGTGGCGCTGTTAACACCCTTCACTGGATACAATGAGTAGAAGTATCGATTGTACTTCAAGTATATTTTTCTCTAAGCTGCTAGTGAATATTATTTCTCCCGATATATTTTTGCAGATTGTTTTCCTGTGTTTTCAAAATTACAATGCTAAAATTCGGGGTTCGATTTCCCGCAATGGACTCAGCAAACAGCCCAGTGTGGCTTTGCCCTAAAATAAACAAATATGTTTAACACTAAATATTGATAATGGAGCACGTTTCCTTTAGTTCCAGAACGCTGAAAGTAACTGTACGACTTGCTTTATTAAAAACAAGGTTAAAAGATTCACTTTCGTGATATTTCTCGTCAAGGAACTGTCTATTCCAGAAACGTCTCTGATATCATATACAGTTTCCATTATTTTATTACATATTCACTTTCTTCATAAAAACCCATGTGGTCATTTTTATCATCACGCACAACTTGTTCATCATTCATATTTACAATATTGTTATTGTAATTCGGACCTTTGTTGTTTTTCTTCTACTGTTTCTTTTATCAATACACTTCTCGGCTGCTTCCTCTCGCGTCTCTGAATTAATTTATCAGAAGTTGGTAATCCGTCACATACATAACCACGTAGAAAGCTTGCTAAGCCTTTTGAGCGTCTAGGCCATTTAGATTTGCAACATACGAACTCCAATTTGAACTATAATCGTATTTTTTTTATCGACAGTCGTTGAAACATTCATCAGCAATTTCGATTCATCGATTTGCAGCAGTCATTGGTTTAGTGAAGCCTAATAATAGCCTAAATCGTCGTCTTCTTGGTTAGTGATATTCCTCAAAAACCTATTTGTTCTGGATCTCCCTTTCATTTTTACCGACATTATTTTATTCACTTAAATTAACTTCAAGTAAATTGTTTAATATATAATATCTTATTTATTTTTATTATTTATCATTTTATATATATTTTTACAACCATGAGGATTGCAAATATCCTTCGTATAGTATATGGACTTGGGACTAACCTATATATCCCAAGCTGGCCGAAAGTAGTGATACATTAGTAGGATTACGGCCGAAAATATCGCTAACAGTAAAGTCACCCAATTGATGAATCAATGTATTCTAATCATTATAAGTACGAACGGCACATTAAATTAGATATACTCATTACAAGGTTAGTTCCTAATTATGTTAGAAGTAAATTATCGTTACGGCTTGCTTACGTCAGTTGTGAGTTTGACGTAGCGTTTTATTTCACAGAGCCAGTTTACAATACTGTTTTGTTTGTTTCTTTGTTTGCTTGCATGAATATAATCGTAAACCATTTACAATTGTAATTTATGGAGATAATGGTAACATGCAGTGCTTTTGTTTCGATAAACGTAACACACTGTGGAAGGAAACAAAAGGATTCGAGTACAGATTTTGACAACATCAACCAGCAAGGTTCCTCTTTTGTTAGTGTAGTCGGTTACTGAGACAGATCTTGTGACTCATTTGTTGCTAGGTTGTTATTACTGTAACCAATGCTTCAAGTGATGTTTGACTTGATCGTGAGGAGCACAGTAAGGGGGGATACTCCCCATCTAGTGCACAGAATGCTTTTAGTGAGCAAGAAATAATATATATATATAGTAAAATTAAATAAATACATTTAAATGTAGTTAAATGAATAAACAAACTCATGAGGAAGGACTGTTAAAAACAGCAAATCCTAATCTTTGATTATTTATATTATAATTCTATTTTTTTTTATCCAAAACACATTAAAATTAAACAAAATTCGATGCATTTTTAAAAAAAAAAGATCTCAGAGTACAAGCTACAACGTGGGATTATAAAATCTATCCTAGATTTTGGAGGTGACTGAAGAAGTGGGACCCACATTGCAGTGGGGATACACCGTCTATCAGTCTTAACTTCAGTTAAAATAAGAATAAGAAAAAGATAAACATAAAAAGATGCAAATAAAAAATAAAGAAAATAAGGTACTGCCATTATTTGTTTTTTCTTATTTCGATTTTTGTCATTATTTCAACTATATTTCGCTTCAGAATTAGCCGTATAAGTTTTTCATATATCAAGAGAAGAACGAGAGAAAGCTACATGATGTACTACCATCGCTGTTCCTACTGCAGAGGTCGTTCCCCAAATCTTAGCGTTATAAGTGTTAAGCGTGTCGCTTAGCCACCAGAGGGCGTTCAGGAAAGAAGCACCAAGCTGCATCTGACACGTGATAAAATTTTTCTTAGTGAATAAACTGAATCACTTTAGCATGACAGACGTTCAAAATATCCTCTCCGGCCATTATTGCACGTGACAGAAAAGTCCTGGTAAAGAGTCGCGAAGAATGCCATAGAATCAGTTACTTGAGTATATTTATTGGACGTGACCAACATGAAAGTCAATATACTATAATGGGATCCAGGGAATAGGATATCCATAATTTAAGTTGTTTATCTGATCTGATAAACAAAGTAGAATGTTTTAAATGTATCTGTTAGCTGTTTAAATAAATTTCTAGTCACAGAAATATGCGTGACCTTTCTCCAACGTTAAATAGTTTACAGTGCCATCTACATTTCACTTTCTTTCTCCAGCATTAAACAGTTTAGAGCGCCACGTACCTTTCACTTTCTTAAGCATTAAATAGCTTAAAACACCATCTACATACCTGTGTCATCTATCTATCTGTGTGTGTATTAATCTACATATCATTCAGTGTCTCTGTCTTTCTTTCTATCTACATCTGTTAATTTACTTTTATTTAAGACTTATGTGGTAATTTAAAATCGATCATAGGAGTTTCATATTCATCTCTCCCAACCCTTAACCCTCAGGGATTCATGGTTTAGCAAAGAGCAGATAGCCCGTCTTGTAACTTTGTATTTGTTTTTTTGAATTTCGCGCAAAGGTACTCAAGGGCTATTTGCGCTAGCCATCCCTAATTTAGCAGTGTAAGACTAGAGGGAAGGCAGCTAGTCATCACCACCCACCACCAACTCTTGGGCTACTCCTTTACCAACGAATAGTGGGATTGACCGCACATTATGACGTTCCCACGGCTGAAAGGGCGAGCATGTTTGGTGAGCGACCGGGACTCGAACCCGTGACCCTCGGATTACGAGTCAAACGCCTTAACCCACCTGGCCATGCCGGGCCTTATAACATTGTGATTTATAACAAATAAGCAAATCCAAATCATATTTATTGACTGTTTTATACTTCCACAGCTTAAATTAGTTTCCAGGGCTCTGCCCATTTCTTTAGTTTTTGACACGTCATCAGATAATATATTTAATCAGAGAATTTCCAGCTATTGAAATGAAAAATGAAACCACTTTGAATTAGGCATTCTAATATATAATAATAATAAATCAGAGGTTTGAATCAACCAGAAAAACGTAAAAAACTTAAGTACGACTAGACAAAAGAAGAAACATTATCTAATGTAACTTCGTTCAGTTGTTTAGACGAAATAAAAATGTTTTTGCACAAGACGTCTCATACGTTGAAGTTATAGGATCTACATTATTAAAAATAATAATAATAAATGTAAGAAAAGACATTGAATGTCGTCACGTGACAGTGTTTTGTTACACAGATACGTGCCGATGTTGAAGTTATAGGATCTACATTATTAAAAATAATAAAATAAATGTAAGAAAAGACATTTAATGTCGTCACGTGACAGTGTTTTGTTACACAGATACGTGCCGATGTTTGACTAAAGCATTTAGTTCATTTCTCATAATCTGTTTGATGGTGTTAAGTGTGCTAATATTTGTATAGTGTAATCGGATTACCTGTAACTAACTTAACACCAAAGGAATCACATAGAATAGAAATAACTGTCAATCTCTTTATGATAAACAGAATAACATGTCAAAGTGGCTTATTCCAAATTATCTGCGTATTTATCTCTACCTATTTATATCTATTTATCTATCTATCTATCCGTCTTCCATCCATTTATGTAGCTATAAATTTATTTGTGTGTTTATCTATCCAGCTGTCTTTGTTTATATACCTGCTACTATGTGTTTGTTTATCTATCTATATATTTATTTAGCTCTCTTTCTGTCTATTTATGTATTTACCTATCTATGCGTCCGCCATATATATGTATCTGACCATCTTTGCGTTGATCTGAACGTCTATCTATATGCGCTGTTATATACTTAGCTACGTGTTTATATATTTACTTACCTGTGTCATCTATCTATCTGCGTGTGTATTAATCTACATATCATTCAGTCTCTCTGTCTATCTTTCTGTTTACATCTGTTAATTTACTATTATTTGGAACTTATGTGGTAAAATATAGCATGTATGTTAATGATTTGTGTATAGTATTTCTCGCTAACGTCATAAGAAACACTTGACTTAAAACGTTATCACAGTTTATTTTCAAGTGAAGCGACACGGAATTCTTTCAATTTAAACACATATAAGAACATTCTCTGAACCCAAACTGAAACTTGTAACACTACCAGCGTTCTTCTTGACGCCACCACCTGTGATTGATTAATAAAGAAGCCTATCAATCGATCTCATTTTGCACGAGGTACAAGTCGCTGCGCAATTTAAAAAGAAATATTCCTTTTGACGAAAATTTGTTTGTTTGCTTTTAAATTTTGCGCAAAGCTACTCGAGGGCTATCTGTGCTAGCCGTCCCTAATTTAGCAGTGTAAGACTAGAGGGAAGGCAATTAGTGATCACCACCCTCCGCCAACTCTTGGGCTATTCATTTACCAACGAACAGTAGGATGAACTGTCACTTATAATGACTCCAAGGCTGAAAAAGCGAGCCTGTTTGGTGTGACGGGGATTCGAACCCGCAACTGTCAGATTATGGGTCGAGCGCACTAGCCACCTGGCCATGCCGGGCATGTCCTTCATTGATGGAATATGAAGATAAACGAATTAGCTCCCCCTTCATCCACCTCTCACTGTATGGCTGCGTGTTCTTATAGCAAAACCATATCGAGCTATCTCCTGTGACCATCATCGCCATCTCTGGGGCTATTCTCATACCAGTGAATAATGAGATTGATCATAACATTATAACGTCCCCACAGCTGAAAGATCGAGCGTAACTGGTGTGACGGGGATTTGAACCCGCGACTCTTAACCACCTGGCCATACCAGGCCTTTAACGGAACAGAAATATCTGTTAAAGCCGGAATGAGCTAATTATTCACAAAAAAAAAAACCTGTGTTTTTCATATGAGTGAAATGGATTAACATTCGCGAAGTTCCTATAAACCTGTGTATGATTGGTGTAATAACAGTGCCTATATTTATATATTTTCAATTTTTGTTATTGCACTGAATTTAAAATTATGTTAAGTGAATATAACTTAATCATCTAATAAAATTTAATTTAACAGTTAAGTTAAATATTTTAACCTACTTTTAACTGGTAATATTTTAGCTTACTTTTAAACTTAAAGTGTAATTTGTTTATTATTATTGTTCTACGACTTATCGCAGAAAACTGAACGACTGATTTTTATCTGGACATTTTTCTCGAATTCTAAATATTAATATAACAGACACCAAACCTATCATTTCATTTACCAATGGGTGTTATCGGTTTTGGGGAACTCCAACTCTCATCAGTTTGTTTGGTTTTGAATTTCGCGCAAAGTTACACGAGAGCTATCTGCGCTAACCGTCCCTTATTTTGCAGTGCAAGACTAGAGGGAAGGTAGCTAGTCATAACCACTCACCGCCAACTCTTGGGCTACTCTTTTACCAACGAATAGTGGGATTGACCGTAACATTATAACGCCCCCACGGCTGAAAGAAGGGTGAGCATGTTTGGTGCGACGGGAATTCGAGCCCGCGACCCTTAGATTACGAGTGGAACGCCTTAACCCACATGGCCAAAAGAAAGCGATATTAATATTCTTATATGGGTGGGCTGTATGCTATATGTATTGGGTTTATTAATCGAAAACAATACAGAAGTGGATAGCTATCGAAAAATGAACCAATCACATATTAAGACACATTACTAGATAGGCGTACCTCTTTACTTTTCAGTTGAAATTCAGTCTTAGATTCAATTACGAAAGATTTCTAGCCCTTGCGAAATTAAAATACATAAAATTCAAAAAAGAATCAACGCATTTTCCTTGTGTTATCAAAGAACAGCCATAGAGGAGTTTTCCCTTCAGTGTTACGTGATAATTGACTGGTTAAAATGTATGGCGAACATGATATGTGATCAATGATTGGCCATTATTTACTTAAACACGCAATTCTGTAATCTAATATTTTATAAACTAAGACAGTCGTTGTTAACTAATACATGTTATTTAGTTTCCACGTCATTGTATATCAACGTCTCTGTACGACTTTTATCGTCACATGCACTTAACTTCACAATATAATAATAACGTCATCACAACATCGGCTGAGAAGACTGAACACTCCATATCGATTTATCGATGCAGAGATATAAATTATCATAAAGAAATCAGATGTTTCATGTAATTATTCGAAGCTCTAGCAATTCCCTCAATTGTGGAAGATTTCATTTTATTCAGTAGTCTTAAATCTGTCATTTTTACAATGAGACCGAAAAATTGAGAAAAGTAAACGGGGTAAAAAGGAAATCGCATTTCAATGATGCCATCTATAAAGCATTGAGCTAATCTGAAAAAAAAGTTATTGAAGTGCGCATGTGCAACTACAAAAAAAAATAAGTGCGCATGCGTAACGCTAATATACTACGACATTATCTGATACTCCCGTAAAAATATCGATACGTTCCAGGGAATTCGACTCTACGTCTCAGAAAAAACAAACAAACAAAAGCAACTGTGAACAAATTGTTGCGATAAGTCAGTTTCTTTGAATAATATTAAACTGACAGAAATGTTTTGTGACGTATAATTATAGTTACTAACTGGTTAATTCACTTTCAAGAAATGAAACACTTTGAAACTTTACAACGAAAAGAAATTTAAGAAAAAATACTTTTTATTTTGTTATTTCTTTTATTCACCATAATAAAGTTCAAGTTCAAAAATTAAATTATAGTTTTCTTTATTTAGGTACCACAATACACTTCTTTCTCCAATAGATGGCAGTAGAAACAAAGATAACTTAAACACAAAAGGTTTTAAAAATTATAAGAAGTTACACAAATTAAGAAAGAGCGCGCCCTTTTGTTATTATTTCTATAAACTTATAATTTCATGTTATTATATTATTCAAATCTTATCCCGTATCTGTTTATTGTTAAGTATGCTATTTCTGTTGTCCCCAGTTAGCTAATTTCTAGCCTCACAAGTCTTCAAACGTATCACCGAGTCGACTTTGACGGTGAGTTTGTTTGTTTTTTTGAATTTCGCACAAAGCTACTCGAGGGCTATCTGTGCTAGCCGTTCCTAATTTAGTAGTATAAGACTAGAGGGAAGGCAGCTAGTCCTCACCACCCGCCGCTCACTCTTGAGTGCGAGCATATGTGGTGTGATCACGATTCGAACCTGCGACCCTTGTATTACGAGTCGAACGCCTTGATCCAGCTGGTCATGCCTGATATAGACGAATAACAGGTGTGTGTATAAGGAAAAATTTAATCAGAGAAATTCGTGCAGGTAACTCGAAACAACGAAAAATTAAAACCACGTTTCGTCAACTTGGAGATTGTTCGGAGTTTGATAGAGAATACGATAAAACAAAAAGTAAGAAATACTATTTAATAGAAAGCATAATAAATGAAACTCAAAAAGTCAAACCACATGTTTCAACAGGATGGCACAACTCTGGTCGACAATGCTAAAATCTGAGGTCTGAGGTTCGATTTGTCATAGCAGACAAAACAGTTACACCATTGTCGGAAATTCATTTTTACACTACTAGAGAAGAGAATATCATTGTTACAGTACTAAAGATGTGAATATCATTGTTACAGTACTAAAGATGTGAATATTATTGTTACAGTACTAAAGATGTTAATATCATTGTTACAGTTTTAGAGATGTAAATATCATTGTTGCAGTACCAAAGGTGGGAATGTCATTATTAAGTGCTATAGATATGAATGTCATTGTTAAAGTAGTAGAAAAGAGAATATCATTGTTAGAGTACTAAAGTGGTGAATGTCATTGTTTCAGTGCTATAGATGTGAATGTTATTGTTATAGTACTGGAGAAGAGAATCTAATTCTTACAGTACTAAAGATGTGAATATAATTGTTACAGTACTAAAGATACGAATATCATTCTTACAGTAGTGGAGAAGAAAATATCATTGTTACAGTACTAAAGATAGGAATGTAATTGTTATAGTACTGGATAAGAGAATATAATTGTTACAGTACTAAAGACGAGAATATCATTGTTACAGTTTTAGAGATGTGAATATCATTGTTGCAGAACCAAAGGTGGGAAATCCATTGTTACAGTGCTATAGATGTGAATATCATTGTTACAGTACTAAAAATGTGAATATTATTGTTACAGTACTAAAGATGTGAATATTATTGTTACAGTACTAAAGATGTGAATATCATTGTTACAGTACTAGAGAAGAGAATATCATTGTTACAGTACTAGAGAAGAGAATATCATTGTTACAGTACTAAAGATGTGAATATCATTGTTACAGTACTAGAGAAGAGAATATCATTGTTACAGTACTAGAGAAGAGAATATCATTGTTACAGTACTAAATATGTGAATATCATTGTTACAGTACTAAATATGTGAATATTATTGCTGCAGTACTAAAGATGTGAATATCATTCTTACAGTACTAAAGATGTGAATATTATTGTTATACAACTGAAGAATATAATATAATTGTTACAGTACTAAAGATGTGAATGTCATTGTTACAGTAGTGGAGAAGAGAATATCATTGTTACAGTACTAAAGATGTGAATTTTATTGTTACAGTACTGAAGAAGAGAATATCATTGTTACAGTAGTGGAGAAGAGAATATCATTGTTATAGTACTAAAGATGTGAATGTTATTGTTACAGTACTGAGGAAGAGAATATCATTGTTATAGTACTAGAGAAGAGAATATCATTGTTACAGTACTAAAGATGTGAATATCATTGTTACAGTACTAGAGAAGAGAATATCATTGTTACAGTACTAAAGATGTGAATATCATTGTTACAGTACTAAAGATGTGAATATTATTGTTGCAGTACTAAAGATGTGAATATCATCCTTACAGTACTAAAGATGTGAATATTATTGTTATAGAGCTGGAGAATGTAATATAATTGTTACAGTACTAAAGATGTGAATGTCATTGTTGCAATAGTGAAGAAGAGAATATCATTGTCACAGGATTAAAGATGTGAATATCACTGTTACAGTACTAAAGAAGAGAATATCATTGTTATAGTACTAAAGATGTGAATGTTATTGTTACAGTACTAAAAAAGAGAATATCATTGTTACAGTACTAAAGATGTGAATGTTATTGTTACAGTACTGGAGAAGTGAATATCATTGTTACAGTACTAAAGATATGAATATCATTGTTACAGTACTAAAGATGTGAATATTATTGTTACACTAATAAAAAGGTGAATATCAATGTTACAGTACTAAAGATGTTAATATCATTGTTACAATTTTAAATGTGTAAATATCATTGTTGCAGTACCAAGGGTGGGAATGCCATTGTTAAGTGCTATAGATATGAATGTCATTGTTAAAGTAGTGGAAAAGAGAATATCATTGTTAAAGTAGTGGAAAAGAGAATATCATTGTTAGAGTACTAAAGTGGTGAATGTCAATGTTTCAGTGCTAAAGATGTGAATGTTATTGTTATAGTACTGGAGAATATAATATAATTCTTACAGTACTAAAGATGTGAATATAATTGTTACAGTACTAAAGATACGAATATCATTCTTACAGTAGTGAAGAAGAGAATATCATTGTTACTGTACTAAATATACGAATATCATTCTTACAGTAGTGGAGAAGAGAATATCATTGTTACAGTACTAAAGATAGGAATGTAATTGTTATAGTACTGGAGAAGAGAATATAATTGTTACAGTACTAAAGACGTGAATATCATTGTTATAGTCTTAGAGATGTGAATATCATTGTTGCAGTACCAAAGGTGGGAAATCCATTGTTACAGTGCTATAGATATGAATGTCATTGTTACAGTTTTAGAGATGTGAATATCATTGTTGCAGTACTAAAGATGTGAATATTATTGTTGCAGTACTAAAGATGTGAATATCATCCTTACAGTACTAAAGATGTGAATATTATTGTTATAGAGCTGGAGAATGTAATATAATTGTTACAGTACTAAAGATGTGAATGTCATTGTTGCAATAGTGAAGAAGAGAATATCATTGTCACAGGATTAAAGATGTGAATATCACTGTTACAGTACTAAAGAAGAGAATATCATTGTTATAGTACTAAAGATGTGAATGTTATTGTTACAGTACTAAAAAAGAGAATATCATTGTTACAGTACTAAAGATGTGAATGTTATTGTTACAGTACTGGAGAAGTGAATATCATTGTTACAGTACTAAAGATATGAATATCATTGTTACAGTACTAAAGATGTGAATATTATTGTTACACTAATAAAAAGGTGAATATCAATGTTACAGTACTAAAGATGTTAATATCATTGTTACAATTTTAAATGTGTAAATATCATTGTTGCAGTACCAAAGGTGGGAATGCCATTGTTAAGTGCTATAGATATGAATGTCATTGTTAAAGTAGTGGAAAAGAGAATATCATTGTTAAAGTAGTGGAAAAGAGAATATCATTGTTAGAGTACTAAAGTGGTGAATGTCAATGTTTCAGTGCTAAAGATGTGAATGTTATTGTTATAGTACTGGAGAATATAATATAATTCTTACAGTACTAAAGATGTGAATATAATTGTTACAGTACTAAAGATACGAATATCATTCTTACAGTAGTGAAGAAGAGAATATCATTGTTACTGTACTAAATATACGAATATCATTCTTACAGTAGTGGAGAAGAGAATATCATTGTTACAGTACTAAAGATAGGAATGTAATTGTTATAGTACTGGAGAAGAGAATATAATTGTTACAGTACTAAAGACGTGAATATCATTGTTATAGTCTTAGAGATGTGAATATCATTGTTGCAGTACCAAAGGTGGGAAATCCATTGTTACAGTGCTATAGATATGAATGTCATTGTTACAGTTTTAGAGATGTGAATATCATTGTTGCAGTACTAAATATGTGAATATTATTGTTTCAGTTTTAGAGATGTGAATGTCATTGTTATAGTACTGGAGAACAGAATATAATTGTTACATTACTAAAGATGTGAATATCATTGTTACAGTTTTAAAGATGTGAATATTATTGTTACAGTTTTAAAGATGTGAATATCATTGTTGGAGTACTAAAGTTGGGAATGTCATTGTTTCAGTACTAAAGATGTGAATATCATTGTTACAGTTTTAAAGATGTGAATATCATTGTTGGAGTACTAAAGGTGGGAATGTCATTGTTTCAGTATTAAAGAGGGAATATTATTGTTACAGTTTTGAATATGTGAATATTCTGTCCAGTAGAAAAGTGTTTTTTACATAAGCCAGCAGATTCTACATCGTTATCAAGTAATATAACAATTTTTAACCATGATAATTTAACTGTCTAGATAAAGGTTAGAACAAAAGAAACTCACCCTTAGTAGATTTGGAGATTGTCCTTGGTCACATTTTCTACAAGAACACACATTGAAGTCTGGTTTTCTGCTCATAAAACTATAAATACAGTTAAATACGGAGCTATTGCTTTTTTATAAAGAAAACGTTTTACTCTAGCGTTCTGTATCTGAGACATGCACTCGATGTTGCACTGTATCTCAGACGTGGGTGCATTCGATGTTGTAGTCATTACTATGTCGACGGATCAGTTTCCATTTTGGCCAATGACACTTGCAAGTCGCCGATTGTAGCGTTTCTTTAAACGCTTCTCGGAAATCTTTATTGAAGTAAGCGTAGATTATTGGATTGAGACAGGAATTGAAGTAACCAATCCAAAAGAGAGTGTCCACTAGAGTCCCTGGTGTGAAACACTTATCTCCACAAAGCGATACCGACACGTACCATAAGAAGAAGGGTAGCCAGCACAGAATAAATGCTCCCATTATTATCCCCAGGGTCTTGGCCGCTTTGTGCTCTCGTTTCATCTTGTTTATTGCTCGTTTAGTTGGGGTTGAGCGCCCGTTTTCCGAATCGTCCACACACGATGTTCGGTGGACGGGTGGAGCTAACAAGTTGGTAGAAGCCGTTTGATCAGAGCTAAACCGGGCGTCCGTGCTGTTCCGAGCGCTGCTCGGAGGTACGTACGCCGCCTGCGACCTGCACAGCATTTTCTCCTGGCGGGTAGCTTCCATGTAGATCTTCCAGTAGGTAAAGACCATGATGAAGCAAGGAATCCAGAACGACACACTGGACGAGATGATGGCGTAAAGTTTGTTGACGATGAACTCGCAGGTGTGTGGGTTGAGCTGTTGAAACTCGAGGTTCTCCGATGTGGTATACCATCCTAAGAATATAGGGATGAAAGATATCAGCCCCGCGGACACCCATACACAGGTGAGCATGATGTAAACTCGGACATTGGTCATTTTCAGCGGATACTCTAGAGGTCTAATTATAGCATAATATCTATCCACACTGATACAGCAAAGATGCATTATAGACGCTGTGGAGAAGAGGACATCACACGAGTTCCATAGTTTACACGTGGTCTGATCGAAGAGCCATCTCCCAGCAATGGTAAGACTAGCATTGAATGACATAGCAACTAAAGCTACTAAAGTATCTGCAAAGGCCAAGGATACAATAAAATAGTTCGTTGTCAGGTGAAGCCTGCGGTGTCGGTAAACGCTAACGATAACCAAAATGTTTCCAAATACAGCGCACAATATAATAGCGCACATAACAAGAGATTTAGCCACTGTCGTAGCCACTGACTCCAACGAGTACTCCTCCAAAAATAAACTATCATTATGGGGCTCGCCCCCGCCCTGGGAATGAAAAGTAGAGTTTTCTATCTCTGACGAATGTCCGTGATTAACAACCGAGTCTGTCATTTTCAGGTTTGAAATAATATTACTACAGAGCGGTTGATTAAAAACTACTTTCAAAGGGACAGGTATCTTACTTACAATGAAAACAAAAGTTAGGACATCAGTAACATAGATCCAAGTGTCGGAGTGTTCTGGTTGAATAGAGCAAGAGAGAAATAGTACACCAAGATTAACGTGATGGTTAGAAGTTTATATTTATTACAGTATCATTGTTACAGTACTGGATGTAAGAATACCTCCTAGTTACAGTACTGGATGTAAGAATACCTCCTAGTTACAGTACTGGAGGTAAGAATATCTCCTTGTTACAGTACTGGAGGTAAGAATATCTCCTTGTTACAGAGCTGAAGGTAAGAATATCTCCTTGTTACAATACTGAAGGTAAGAATATCTCCTTGTTACAGAGCTGAAGGTAAGAATATCTCCTAGTTACAGTACAAAAGATAAGGATATCTCCTTGTTACAATACTGAAGGTAAGAATATCTCCTTGTTACAGTACTGAAGGTAAGAATATCTCCTTGTTACAGTACTGGATTTCATAACGTTCTTGTTACAGTACTGGATCTCATAACGTTCTTGTTACAGTATTGAAGTTAAGAATATCCCCTTGTTACAGTACTAGATTTGACAACGTTCTTATTACATTACTTGAGGTGAGAATGTCTCCTTGTTACAGTTACACTTCTAGTAGTTCAGGGAGCCGACGTGAAGACATGATATCTGACGTACTGAAATCTAAGCTATCCTCTAACAGTTCTAGAAATTAAAGTATTCTGTACGCGTACTAGAGGCAACGCTGCGCTCCCATCGGTGGTTCCCGATTGAAGAGAGTAGGTTGTCGGAGAAGCCCGCATACAGAGGCCTGCTGTTAGCGCCCTCTTTAGACATCGACAAAACTAACCATTTTCCGATTATTGATTATGACCAGCAGGCTTAATGGAACTTCCAATCCCGAAACGACACTCGGAGTCTTTTTAATGAGAAGTCTACGTCCTGAAACTCAGGGTTTTTTTCACCAAAAGCTGTATAGAGAAGAACCGTCTTAAGTCCGGATATTAAATCTCACAATACGTGTATGAATTAAACGCCTGCTGAACGAACCTTGTTCTGTTTCGTGAATTTCTTGTAAACATTGAATAAGGTGAATATTAAAGGGGTACGGTCCACATGGATGTGAATTCTATTGAAAGACGTATCTTACTATTACATGAATGAAATTAGGTAATTTTCATAACGAGTGCAGCTAGTTGTGGTGTAATAACGAAACTACCATCTATTTATCTCTACAGGACAGTTAACTGTTTTACCATACTACCATAATAATGGTAACACAACTTTAATATACTAAGGTTTTACTAAGCCTTGAATTAAAATAACCAATGCTCTCTCGCATGTTTTCTCAGTGATAAGTCTGAAGACTTATGGAGCTAAACAGAGACAGCGCATCTATATAACAATAAATATACATATAACCAATATATTATTATTTATATCGACTCATACACATCTGAACTATATTAGCTTATATTATGATCCACGTACACTGTACACACAACTACATCCCATATACACACAACCCCACTCTTCAGATGTTTAGACACATTTTAAAAATCTATTTTTGCACCAGTTCGCTTATAAGATGATCCCTACTAAAAAAACATAATCCATGACTATTGTAATTAAATCGTTTCATTATTTCCGGAACTTCCAATATTATAGCTCAGAAAATAAATAATTCTGTCTTTTTTTTATGATGTGTTGTAACCGATAAAAATGTACGATTACTCAAAACAATGATTCATACCCAGATTAAACGGTTTAAAAACAGTTCGATAATTAGTAAGTTAATATAAGCACTGAATTATTGTTCACTTTGATAACATATCTTTAATAAAACAACTTGTTTTGTTAAAATCGAATAGATTTGGTTATAAAGCAAATCTATTGTCGAGAACAGGTGGCTCTGCTAGTAATCAAAACGAAACAACACCTCAGTTTCGTGAATATATTTTCGTTGTTGTTGACCAGATATTCATAGGGTCTTTATCCACGAGGCAATATGTTGACTCTCAGCTAACTAGCACATCTTCGGCTCACCAGTGCTGAGTACATAGAGAAATCCTCCTTCATTGGACTAAAGCTGGAGATATCAGTTCCTAACAGAACTACATTAAAAATGTTTGGAGGGGAATTCCACTTATCAGTTCCTAATAAACCCCTATAAAACTGCTTGAAGTAATGTCCCAGTTCCCAGTTCGTAATATAACTTATTAAAACTGTTTGGTGTTTTGTTCCAGTTTCCAGTTCCTAACAAATGATCCTGTTCTCAGTTCCTAATAAAACTTTATTAAAACTGTTTCGAGTAATGTTCCAGTTTCCGGTTCCTAATAGAATTTTAATAAAACTGTTTGAAATAATTTACCAGTTCACTGGTCCTTTATTGAAACAGTGTGAAGTAATGTTCCACATTCCAGGTCTTAACAAACTCCGATAAAACTGTTTGGAGTAATGTTTCAGTTTAGAGGTCATAATAGAGCTTTATTAAAACTGTTTGGATAAATGTTCCAGTTTAGAGGTCATAATAGAGCTTTATTAAAACTGTTTGGATAAATGTTCCAGTTCCCAGTTCCCAATACAACTTTATTAAATCTGTTTGGAATACCGTTCTAGTTATCAGGTCCAAATAGAACTTTATTCATACTGTTTGGAGTAATGTTTCTGTTCGCAGATTGAAATAGAAGTTTATCAAAACGGTTTGGAGTAACGTTCCAGTTCCCAGTTCTTAACAAACCTTTATCAGACCTGTTTGGAATAATGTTCCAGTTCCCAGGTCGTAATAGAACTTTATGAAAAATGTTTATAGTAATTTTCCAGTTCCCAGGTTCTAATAGAACTTTATTAAAACTATTTGGAATAATGTTCCTGTTCCTAATTGTACTTCATTAAAACTGTTTGGAGTAATGTTTCAGTTCCCTGGACTTAATAGAATTTTATGAAAATTGTTTAGAGTAATGTTCGTGTTCCTAATAGAAATGTATTAAAACTTTTTGGATTAGTGTTCCAGTTCCCACATTTCAACGAAACTTTATTAAAACTGTTTGGAGTAATGTTTCAGTTTCCTGGTCTTAATATAATTTTATTAAAACTGTTTGGAGTAATGTTCGTGTTTCTAATATAAATTTATTAAAACTGTTTGAAGTAATGTTCCAGTTCACAGTTTCTAAGGCAACTCTATCAGAACTGTTTGGAGATATGTTCCAGTTCATAGTTCCTAAGGCAACTTTATTAAAACTGTATGGAGTCATGTTCCAGTTTCCAGGTCCTAATAGAATGTCGTGAATAGAACTTTTCAGAATTAGAAATATTCATCTTAAGAATACATTTTTTTTATTAATTGAAGAATATCGATGTTAGGTTTGTGATTTCATAGTTCAACAATATTGATGTTAGGTTTGTGATTTCATAGTTCAACAATATAGATGTTAGGTTTGTGATTTCATAGTTCAACAATATTAATGTTAGGTTTGTGATTTCATAGTTCAACAACATTGATGTTAGGTTTGTAATTTCATAGTTCAACAATATTGATGTTAGGTTTGTGATTTCATAGTTCAACAATATTGATGTTAGGTTTGTGATTTCATAGTTCAACAATATTGATGTTAGGTTTGTGATTTCATAGTTCAACAATATTGATGTGACGTTTGTGATTTCACAGTTCAACAATATTGATATTAAGTTTGTGATTTCATAGTTTAACAATATTGATGTTAGGTTTTTCATAGGTCAACAGTATTAAGGCTATGTTTTCATAGTTCAACAGTATTAAGGCTAGGATTTCATAGTTCAATAATAGTGATGTTAAGTTTCTCGAAATTCAACAATATTGATATTATGTAGGTTTCCATAGTTCAACAGTGTTAAAGCTAGATTTTCATTGTGCAAAAGTATTGATGTTAGGTTCTCATAGTTGAACAGTATTGATGTTAAGTTTCTGATTTCACAGTTCAGTAATATTGATGTTAGGTTTGTGATTTCGTGGTTCAATAATACTGATGTTGGGTGTTTCATAGTTCAACAATACTGATGATAAATTTTCCATAGTTTAACAATATTGATTGTAGGTTTTTCATAGTTTAACAATATTGATGTTATGTTTTCCATAGTTCAACAATATCGAGATTACGTTTGTGATTTCATAGTTCAAAAACAGTGATGTTAGGTTTTTCATAGCTCAACAGTATTAAGGCTAGGTTTTCATAGTTCAAATGTATTAAGGCGAAGATTTCATAGTTCAACAACACTGATGTTAGGTTTCTCGTAATTGAACAATATTGATGTTATGTAGGTTTTCATAGTTCAACAGTATTAGGGCTAGATTTTCATTGTGCAAAAGTATTGATGTTAGGTTCTCATAGTTGACAAGTATTGATATTAGGTTTGTGATTTCATAGTTCAATAATACTGATGTTGGGTGTTTCATAGTTCAACAATACCGATGTTAAATGTTTCAAAGTTTAAAAATATTGATTGTAGGTTTTTCATATTTCAACAATATTGATGTTAAGTTTTTCATAGTTCAACAATACTGATGTTAGGTTTTTCATAGTTCAACAATACTGATGTTAGGTTTTTCATAGTTCAACAGTATTAAGGGTAATTTCTTCATAATTCAACAACATTGATGTTAGGTTTTCCATAGTTCAATAGTATTAAGACTAGATTTTTCTATTGCCGAAAAGCATTGAGGTTAACGCGTCCATAAATGAACTGTATAAGGGAATTTTTGTGACAAAGTTTTGTGATGGAACAGGCGATACGACATAATACCCTTCAAATAAACTATGGGGCGTTATAAGAGTAAAATTCATCTCCTTATCGTGATTTATGGGGGCTCTTGACTGGCTGCCTTCTGGTCAATACTTAAAAATTAGAACTCGACACGTAATCTGAGAGTCGCAGGTTCAAATCCCCGTCACACCAAACATGATCGCCCTTTCACCCGTGGGTATGTTATATGTCACAGCCAATCCCACTATTCGTTGGTAAAAAATTAGCCCAAAAGAACTTAAATTTTTGAGGTATTTGTTAAATAATCAATGACAAATAAAACATCAACAACAGATATATAAGTGAAATAAAACATTGTTCAATAAAAATTGTTGTTGCACAACTGGAAAAGAGAATATCATTGTCACAGTAGTGGAAAAAAGAATATCATTGTTATAGTACTTAAGAGGTGAATATCATTGATACAGTACTAATTATGTGAATATCATTGTTACAGTACTGAAGATACGAATATCATTCTACAGTACTGGAGAAAGGAATATTATTGTTACAGTAGTTAAAAGGGGAATGTCATTGTTACAGTAGTGAAGAAAAAATATAATTGTTATAGTACTTGAAAAGATAATATCATTGTTACAGTAATAAAGAGGTGAATGTCATTGTTACAGTAATAAAGATAGGAATGTCATTGTTACAGTAATAAAGATAGGAATGTCATTGTTACAGTAGTAAAGAGGTGAATATCATTATTACAGTAATAAAGAGGTGAATATCATTGTTACAGTACTAAAGAGGTGAATGTCATTGTTACAGTACTAAGAGGTGAATATCATTGTTACAGTACTACAGATGTGAATATCATTGTTACAGTAATAAAGAGGTGAATATCATTGTTACAGTACTAAAGACGTGAATATCATTGTTACAGTAATAAAGAGGTGAATGTCATTGTTACAGTAATAAAGATAGGAATGTCATTGTTACAGTAATAAAGATAGGAATGTCATTGTTACAGTAGTAAAGAGGTGAATATCATTATTACAGTAATAAAGAGCTGAATATCATTGTTACAGTACTAAAGAGGTGAATGTCATTGTTACAGTACTAAGAGGTGAATATCATTGTTACAGTACTACAGATGTGAATATCATTGTTACAGTAATAAAGAGGTGAATATCATTGTTACAGTACTAAAGAGGTGAATATCATTGTTACAGTACTACAGATGTGAATATCATTGTTACAGTACTAAAGATGTGAATATCATTGTTACAGTACTAAAGATGTGAATATCATTGTTACAGTAGTAAAGAGGTGAATGTCATTGTTACAGTACTAAGAGGTGAATATCATTGTTACAGTACTACAGATGTGAATATCATTGTTACAGTAATAAAGAGGTGAATATCATTGTTACAGTACTACAGATGTGAATATCATTGTTACAGTACAAAATAGGTGAATAGTATTGTTACAGTACAAAATAGGTGAATAGTATTGTTGCAGTACAGATGAAGTGAATATCATTGTTATAGTACTGGAGAAGAAAAGATCATTGTTACAGTACTAAAGAGATGAATATCATTGTACAATACAAAAGATGTAAATATCATTGTTACAATAAAAAAGAGGTGAATCTCATTGTTACAGTAATTAAGATAGGAATGTCATTGTTACAGTAATGGAGAAGAGAATATCATTGTTACAGTACTAAAGAAATGAAGGACATTGTTACAGTAATAAGGATGGGAATGTCATTGTTACCGTAATCGAGAAGAGAATATCATTGTTGCTGTACTAAGAGGAGAATGTCAATGTTATAGTACAAAAAATGTGAATATCATTGTTACACTAATAAAGATAGGAATGTCGTTGTTACAGTAATAAAGATGGGAATGTCATTGATACAGTAATGGAATAGAGAATATCATTGTTATAGTAGTGGAGAAACGAATATCATTGTCATAGTACTTTGAAAGAAAATATATCATTGTTACAGTACCAAAGAGGTGAATACCATTGTTACAGTGCTAAAGATGTGAATATCATTGTTACAGTACTAAAGAGGTGAATGTCATTGTTACAGTAATAAGAATGGGAATGTCATTGTTACAGTACTAAAGATGTAAATATGATTGTTACAGTACTGAAGAGGTGAATACCATTGTTACAGAACTAAAGGTGGGAATGTCATTGTTGCAGTAGTGGAGAAGAGAATATCATTGTTACAGCACTAAAAATGTGAATATCATTGTTATAGTACTGGAGAAAAGAATATCATTGTTACAGTACCAAAGATGTGAATATCATTATTACAGTAATAAATAAAGAGGTGAATGTCATTGTTGCAGCACTGGAGAAGAGAATATCATTGTTATAGTACTAAAGAGGTGAGTATCATTGTTACAGTACTATAAATGTGAATATCATTGTTACAATACTAAAGAGGTTAATATTATTGTTGCAGTATTGGAGAAGAGAATGTCATTGTTATGGTACTGGAGAAGAGAATATCATTGTTATAGGTTTAGAGTAATTATTCAGTTCGAAGGTTATAATAGAATTTTACGAAAATTGTTTGGTGTAATGTTCCAGTTTGCAGGTCCTAATGGAATTTTATTAAAATTGTTTGGAGTAATGTTCCCGTTTGCAGATCGAAACAGAAGTTTATCAAAACGGTTTGGAGTAATGTTCCAGTTACCACATCTTAACAAAACTTTATCAAACCTGTTTGGAATAATTTTCCAATTCTCAATTCCTAATAGATCCTTATTAAAAATGTTTGGAGAAATGTTTCAGTTCCAAGGTCCTAATAGAACTTTATTCATACAATTTGGTGTAATGTTCTAGTTTCCAGGTTCTAAGAATTACGACGAAACTGTTTGGAGTAAGGTTCCAGTTCACAGTTCCTGATAGAATTTTATTAAAATTGTTTGGAGTAATGTTCCAACCCGCAGGTCCTAATAGAACTTTATTAAGGTTGTTTGGAGTAATGTTTCAGTTCCCTGGTCTTAATATAATTTTATTAAAACTGTTTGGAGTAATGTTCGTGTTTCTAATACAAATTTAAGTAATGTTCCCGGTCACAGTTTCTAAGGCAACTCTATCAGAACTGTTTGGAGATATGTTCCAGTTCATAGTTTCTAAGGCAACTTTATTAAAACTGATGGAGTCATCTTCCAGTTTCCAGGTCCTAATAGAATGTCGTGAATAGAATGTTTCAGAATTAGAAATATTCATCTTAAGAATACATTTTTTTTATTAATTGAAGAATATCGATGTTAGGTTTGTGATTTCATAGTTCAACAATATTGATGTTAGGTTTGTGATTTCATAATTCAACAATATTGATATTAGGTTTGTGATTTCATAGTTCAACAATATTGATGTTAGGTTTGTGATTTCATAGTTCAACAATATTAATGTTAGGTTTGTGATTTCGTAGTTCAACAATATTGATGTTAGGTTTGTGATTTCGTAGTTCAACAATATTGATGTTAGGTTTGTGATTTCGTAGTTCAACAATATTGATGTTAGGTTTGTGATTTCATAGTTCAACAATATTGATGTTAGGTTTGTAATTTCATAGTTCAACAATATTGATGTCAGGTTTTCCTTAGTTCACTAGTATTAAGATTAGGTGTTTTCCATTGCCGAACAGTATTGAGGTTAACGCGTCCATAACTGAACTGTATAAGGGAATTTTTGTGACAAATTTTTTTGATGGAACAGGCGATACGACATAATACCCTTCAAATAAACTATGGGGCGTTTTAGGAATAAAAGTCATCTCCTTATCGTTATTTATGGGTGCTCCTGACTGGCTGCCTTCTGGTTAATACTTAAAAATTAGAATTCGACTGTTAATTCGAGAGTCGCAAGTTCGAATCCCCGTCACACCAAACATGATCGCCCTTTCAGCTGTGGGTACGTTTAATGCGACAGACAATCACAGTATTCGTTGGTAAAAGAGTAGCCCAAGAGTTGGCGGTGAGTGGTGATGACTAACTGCCTTCCCTGTAATCTTATACTGCAAAATTAGGGACGGGCTAGCGCAGATATTCCTTGCGTAGCTTTGCGCGAAATTCATAAAAGACACAAACAAGACTTTTGGGTGTTTAGCGCCATCTTTATTGAACTAATGTTACTACATCTTAACAAACGCTTCGATACAATGGCATTTTTAAACATTTTATTTAGGCGGGGGAGACAATTTTCACAAAATTAGAACGAATTGAAATCATTATTTTGTGCATAAGGTAGAAGAACCACAGATGAATGAACTCGGTTTAATTTATGAAACGATCACAACTTTATGTGGATGGGCATGTCCAGACCTGTCATAAGAATATTTCTTTATACCCAGATTCAGGCTTAAGATACAAAGAATTATTTTCTTCTTTTATTTTCGAACGCAAATAAGGCCAGACCTGACTTCAAGCAACTAAATATTTCTGATAAAATTGTGCCTGAAAACGTTTAAGCCAGTCTCTAATAAGAAGTTAATTTTTCAGTAGCAATAATGTTAATACAATATTAGGCTTAATCTAGCTCCACATAAGTGAAGAAAAAAAGTGAAATACACGCTTGTGTGCCTTCAGTTATTTTTCTGGTTGTTTATTATGATTTTTGCTCATAGCTACTAACGGTTATCTTGTGAAGTGATAGGCTCAAATGAGGGGGTAGACAGAGAACAGCCTTCTCAGGCTACAGATAACCACTAAACTCTGCCTCGTGCACGTGTGCTCAGATTTTCATAGTTTCGAGGAATAGTTATCACTTAACTCTACAAGTTGTAGATAAAGTGGTAAAAGCAACATTAATTTATTTAACGTTTATATACTAGTTTTAATTTATTTTAGAGCTGAATTAACGTGAATAAAAGTAAACAACTAATTTGTTTGTAATTAAATACAAAACTGCACAATGAGTCATCTGTGCTGTGTCCAACACGTGGATCGAAACTCAAATTGTTAGGGTTATAAGATTGCAACTTACGGCTAAGCCGCTAGAGAGCGTAAACAGTTAAAGGTTTGTTTTGTTTCAGAACAAAAGCCAGATTAGTCTATTTGCTGTATCCACCATGGGGGAACAAACCCAGGATTTTAGTATCGTAAATAACTGAACTTACCACTGTCCCTGATCTAAAAAGTTATAAGAATTTAAATTTTTGAGGTATTTGTAAAATAATCAATGGCAAATAAAACAACAACAACAGATATATAAGTAAAAAAACTCAGTTTTTGATGGAGGAAATAAAAAATTGTTTAATAAAAATTATTAACGATTATATACGTAAGTTTTATTTTATTCTAGTGGCTGTATTTTTAAATTAATATTATAATGTCTGTTACGATTAATTATTTTTGTTGTGTTATTAATATTCTGTAAAATAAAAGTATTTTCTTATTTGATGTTCGTTTTTGTTACTTATTGTTTGATTCAATACGATAAGCTAACTGCTTTCGAAGTCCAGACATTATAGGCTCGCAACATTAAGATTATTTACTTTTGCTTTCGTAGCGCCATCTCTGAACTGAGTGTGAAGTCAACATAGTGTTTTTGTATTTAAATAAATAGAATTATCAGTTTTAAAACACTGGTTTTGTGTAATTTGTGTTTAGATTTAATTAACATGGATGACTGCAGTTCATTAAATGTTTTTAAATCGACTTAACTTTATTTTTAGTGTTCATTTAGCAAAGGGATTATCTTAGAAATTAAATATTTTGTTTTTCTAATGACGATTCTTCTTGGTCTAGAAAGTTTTTTTAATAAACAAAATTCATGTCTCTGGTTGAAAGTCGTGATGGCAGAATTAGAACAATTAATTTTTGTAAGTTATTGCTTTTCCTTTTTAGTTTGACTGATTTAAAGTCTAGAATAATATTTTATTGTTATTTAAGAGGATTGTGGATTGTATGAATTTGCTCCTAAAGGTAGCGTGACAGTATATTATTTATTAATTTTTAAAAAATAAACATAGAAGAATATTTATGAATATAATACAATAACCAATAGTCAACATGAACATAATGTTTATAATTAAAATTATTAATTATGTGAGCTAAGTGTTAATTATCTGATATTAGTTTCTCAAATTTAATTCATTCTTCGCTGTGGTTTGGTTTGAATTTCGCGCGAAGCTACACTAGGACTATCTGCGATAACCGTTCCTAATTTAGCAGTGTAACACCAGAGGGAAGACAGCTAGTCATCACCACCCACCACCAACTCTTGGGCTACTCTTTTAACAACGAATAATAGGATTGACCGTCACATTATGACGCCCCCACGGCTGAAAGGGCGATCATGTTTGGTGTGACGGGGATTCGAACCTGCGACTGTCGGATTACGAGTCAAGTACCTTAAGTAATTGAAATATATCAAAAACCAAAACGTATAGCAACATTGTTCTATATTATCCTTTAGTATATCAAACAAGGTACACTTATTTTTCAAAACTGGCGAATAAAAACCTCAAACATTTATTAAAAATAGACAGTTTTAAATGAAATATAGTTTAGTGATACAAAATTACAACTACACTACTCGAATAATAATTATTAATGTTCAGAAAAACAACAAAACAAGTGTAATATCAGAGTCCCTAACTTTATGTTTTTATAGAAACAACAAAACTACAAATAGGGCCAACCGCTTGGAATAATGCAACTCCTACCTAATTAAAACAATTTAAACCAATAAAAGACAAAATTAAAGAAATACTCTTATCAACAATAATTTAATTCTTTTTTTTTCTTCTGATATGAGTATCGACAAACCGTTAATCAAACTGTCTCGCCAGTAGACACAAAACTTTCCAAGCAACAGGGAACAAGATCGTAACTAAGTTAAATGTTTGTACATCTGGTAACACTGATCCATGATTGATTTCTAGGGTGTCAGATTTCCATTAAAAACTGATTATGTTAATTGTGTGAAATAATTCCGTAGTCACGAGATCGTGTTAAATTGTGTTCAGAAAAAAATATATTTAAGATACAAGCATGTATCAAATGAGTAGATCCTAAAAACATGCCTGTAACTATAATGTTGGCCAAAAGAGGGAGTTAGTTTCTCATCTCTAAAACGGTATTCAGTCACAATGGATTGTTTGGAAGTATTTTGAGAAATTATTTCAATCCCTCACTTCAAGTCTATTTGTCAACATGTCGAGTTCTGTTTGTTTTTTTTGTTTTTTTTTTGGGGGGGAGATTCTATGTTTGTTTCTAAAGCTCACTTCAAGCCTATTTGTCAGCATGTCGAGTTCTGTTTGTTTGTTTGTTTGTTTTTTTGGGGAGATTCTATGTTTGTTTCTAAAGCTCACTTAAGACTTGTTGGAGTAAAGATTGAAGTAGAAATGGATCAGTAACGTGAATTATCAAGTTAGTACTTAGTATCCATATTTTATTTCCCTAAACTTAATAATAAACGACAAGGCACAAGAAAAGGCTAATTTTATCGTGTTTCGTTAACCGTTTCCATTAGCTATCTCGTCTGTCAAAAACACGTTTGGGTTTCGTTAGCTATATCATGTCTGTCACACAAATTTTTGAGATTTAAACGGCTGTCATGATTATTGCAGAAAACGTTACTAGGAATATTTTAGTTTACAGAAGAGATCACTTTGGAGTTAAAATGTCGTCAACCTGATGTCATTTAGTCAAACCAATTGGAAAAAGTCTCAGTTCATGAGATGCTGGCCCGGCATGGTCAAGCGTGTTAAGACTCGTAATTTGAGGGTCGCGGGTTCGCATCCCCGTTGCGCCAAACATGCTCGCCCTTTCAGCCGTGGGGGCGTTATAATTTGACGGTCAATCCCACTATTCGTTGGTAAAAGAATAGCCCCAGCGTTGGCGGTGGGTGGTGATGACTAGCTGCCTTCCCTGTAGTCTTACACTGCTAAATTAGGGACGACTAGCACAGATAGCTTTCGAGTAGCTTTGTGCGAAATTCAAAAAACAAAACAATTATGAGATGCTAAATAACCGAATTTTTTTGTAAAGGATTGTTGGTATTTTTCTACAGTTGAAAAACAAGAATAACAAAACGTCATTTTATTCTAATTTTTTAATTAGTTTCGTAATTATTAATATTTAATAATCATTCAGAAACTGCTTTACTTTCTTATTCCTTTTATTCCGGTTAACAATATTGAGATACAGATTTAAAAACCAACAAATCTTACAATTAGCGCCTCCTATAGAAAATATATAGTTTTATTACGAACACTAACTTAACTATGAAAGTTCAAGTTAATTAATTCAAACTTTTTTTGTATTCACACCTCTTTATTACTGAGCTCAAATATCGATTGTAATTTGTTCACATATAACTTGAAGCGATCTATTAAGCCTAATTAGGGAAACATAGAGATGGTTTGCGACGACGTAAGCCCAGCAATTACAACTTATTTTCAGTAGATACGAAAAAATGAATATCGAACTTACTGTGTGATTAGTAATAGTTGCCGGTAGCACAAAGGTCAATTAATCAACAAGGAATTCTCTCTAAATACCAAGAAACATCACAAGATTAGCTTTGTATGAGACATTAATTACAGAAAGTAAAGGACAGTACAATATATAATCTCAACAATACTGTGCACGCATAATAACAATAGAATCCTAACAATACTGTGTATATGTCAGAACAATACAACTTCAAGAATACTGTGTACACGTTACAACAATACAACCTCAACAATATTGTGTACCTGTTATAACAATACAACCTCAACAATACAGTGTACATGTTATAACAATACAACCTCAACAATACAGTGTACATGTTATAACAATACAACTTCAAGAATGCAGTGTGCATGCTATAACAATACGACCTCAACAATATACTGTGTATATGTCAGAACAATACAACCTCAACAATATTGTGTACACGTTATAACAATATAACCTCAACAATACAGTGTACATGTTATAACAATACAACCTCAACAATACAGTGTACATGTTATAACAATACAACTTCAAGAATGCAGTGTACATGCTATAACAATACGACCTCAACAATACTGTGTACGTGTTATAACAATACAACCTCAACAATACTGTGTATATGTCAGAACAATACAATTTTAAAAATACAGTGTACATGTTATAACAATACGACCTCAACAATACTGTGTACGTGTTATAACAATACAACCTCAACAATACTGTGTATATATCAGAACAATACAACCTCAACAATACCGTGTACATGTTATAACAATACAACTTCAAGAATACAGTGTACATACTATAACAATACGACCTCAACAATACTGTGTACGTGTTATAACAATACAACCTCAACAATACTGTGTATATGTCAGCACAATACAACTTCAAGAATACAGTGTACATGTTATAACAATACAACTTCAACAACACTGTGTATATGTCAGAACAATGTAGCCTGAATAATGTTTTATACTTGTCAGAACAATACAATCATAAAACAGCTCGTATTTGTCAGAACAGTACAACCTTAGCAACATGTTATACATATCATGTTAATACAGACTGTAGATGTAGACAACAAAAACTCAACGTGATTTCGAGGAATCCACTTGAAACTGGTAATTTGTAATGAACATAATAAATACTATACTATCCGTATCTCTGCAATGTATTAAACAGTGAACTTGTGGTTTTACGTAACCGACATCCTGTGAAACGTTACTGGTTTGTCATAAACTATCGACCATGGAATATCGTCACCTACACTTGCATCTACAGCCCTCCCCCCTTTACAATAATGACGCATATATACAGCGTTGAATAAATTATATTGAAATACGTAAATCTGCAAATCACGTAACAACAACAGTTGTGAAAAGCAGAGTGTACCATAATTACATTTTCACATTATTTGCAGTTTTGTAGGCAATTGTGGCAGTGATAGTTGATCGCTTTGTATTTAAAAAAGAAATGTGAATCAACTTCAGACACCAGGACCATCTATAGTAAGATCTGCAACGAGTCATATCCCAGAAAATAAAACAAAATATTTTGTTTGAAGTTAAGCATAAAGCTACACAATGGGCTATGTGTGCTTTGCCAACTGTGAGTACCGAAACCCAAATTTCTAGCGGTGTAAGTCTGCAGACATACCTTTGTGCCAATAGAGGGAGCAAAATAAAATATGTTTACAAAACCGACAGGGTTTATTTTTTAATTAACAGTACTGATCTAGATTCTTAATTGTAGCTTTAGCCCCCCACACACATAATTTTCGTATGACGAAAAAAAAGCGAGACATACTGACTGAAAAGATAGAGTATTGAAAGGATGGTGACATATGTAGAATACGAGTAGTTTTAGCTACTTAGATGCTCTGAAACGACGTAAACTAATTTGGAAATTTTAACTGTTATTTTGACGATAAACCAGGTTCGACATCTAATGAGACGACTCTCCAACTGCTGCTATAAACAGCTGACGAGCTTGAATTACTTTATGTTTTATCACCGTCATTGAAATTGTAAATTTTCCACACATATATCGTAACTACGTACTGATAGATGCTATTTATGTGTCTGTCTAAAACGAACTTCCTCTTCACACGATCGCTTATAACAAGGAAGTGTCTTGTTTAGTTAAGCCTAAAGCTGTACAACTGGCCATTTATGCTCTGCCAACTGTGTGTATCTAAACTCGGATCTTAGTTTTTGAGCTGTGAGGCTTACTACTGAGGAGATATCTCGTATTTATTTTTTAACGGTCAGTTTCCATTAGTTCATTTCCACAACGTATTATATTTCTTCCTGCCAAAACAAAAATATTGTAAAGGAAAGGTTAACAGGCAGATTAAAATGAACGAGGGCTCATAAAGGAACATCTCCCTCTGACTTTGGTACGAACTTGGCTACGGTAAAAATTACGCCTATTGTGTGATCGGTATCTACACATAGCTTTCACTAATTTTGAAATGATAGACTAGATGGGGAACACTAAGTCTACAGCACCCGCCGCCAATTCTTGGACTACTATTGTCTAATGAAATACAGGTATTTGATCGTTAACTTTTATAACGCAGCTATGACCCCGCTCTACAGCTAGAACGAGACACGAATCTTTAATTATCGGATCACAACTCTAGAAACCCAAGTACTAGACTACGTCTGGACCAACAGTATGTACCTAAACTTTAATAATGATCACGGCATGGCCAAGCGTGTTAAGGCGTGCGACTCGTAATCTGAGGGTCGCGGGTTCGCATCCCCGTCGCGCCAAACATGCTTGCCATTTCGGCCGTGGGGGCGTTATAATGTGACGGTCAATCCCACTAATCGTTGGTAAAAGAGTATCCCAAGAGTTGGCGGTGGGTGGTGATGACTAGCTGCCTTCCCTGTAGTCTTACACTGCTAAATTAGGGACGGCTAGCACAGATAGCCCTCGTGTAGCTTTGTACTAAATTCAAAAACAAACAAACAATAATAATGATCAAATAAGATGTAGCTTAATGTTCAGAGAGGGCGTTTTATTCACAGCAACGTCACAACAACAACAAAAATTACACTTCACAAAAAATAATTCAAAATATTTCTATTTTATTATTATATAAATATCCTCCAAGATGTTTTGAAAAAACAAACAACAAATTTATTTAATGGAATTATAACATCGATACGAAACGTGTATATGAAAAATGTCAGTCGTTTCTAAAATCATTTTGAGAGCCAATAAAAGCAAGATAGAAAAAGTCAATATTGTTTTTAATTAAACTAAGGCATTCGTTCTTTAGGCCTACCATCTGTTTGAAAAGCATTAAATTTCCTGTTATCTTTAAGCCTTAATTAAAAGCAAAATCAAAATAAAAAACGCAGCTGGTACCCAATAACTGAGATTGTATTCCGACCATCCCAACCAATAAACACATTCATACAGTTTCATTCAACATTACATGTCTTCCGATTGGTAGCTTTGAAACGTGATTTGACGTAGCTTAGTGGTTGTAGTAACTGGATGATGATATCCATGGTTATTGGTTCGTGTTCCTCTTAATCCCATACCTTTATTCAAGTTTGCAAACTGAAACGATAATTCATATGTAGCTGGTAACATTTCTCATCCAGCACAGTATTCTTTGCCTGTCCATTACAGGACAATTGATACTTATGTTTTTATCAATCTCAGCATTAGTTGACACCATGGAGATTGAAAATAAACTAGCAAAAAAGATTCTTAGTGACAAAATGACAAGACAAGTACCATTTCTATACATTACAGAAGCAAGAAATGTTTAACTAAATATGGAATGTATATGAAAGCCAACCGTTAATAGTATGAAATGTACAACTATACATGTAAAACAACCGTTAATAGTATGAAATGTACAACTATACATGTAAAACAACCGTTAATAGTATGAAATGTACAACTATACATGTAAAACAACTCTTAATAGTATGAAATGTACAACTATACATGTAAAACAACTGTTAATAGTATGAAATGTACAACTATACATGTAAAACAACTGTTAATAGTATGAAATGTACAACTATACATGTAAAACAACCGTTAATAGTATGTAATGTACAACTATATATCTAAACCAACCGTTAATAGTATGAAATGTACAACTCTATATCTAAACCAACCGTTAATAGTATGAAATGTACAACTCTATATCTAAACCAACCGTTAATAGTATGAAATGTACAACTCTATATCTAAACCAACCGTTAATAGTATGAAATGTAGAACTATACATGTAAACTAACCGTTAAAACTATGAAATGTTTAACTGAATGTAAAACACCCTCTGTGTTCTCCTTATTTTCATTCAACACAAACAACGAGACGCCGAAATTGAAAGTGAGATTTGCTACGGGGAAAAACCATAGAAATATTTACTGAAAAAGAGATTGAAGTCAAAGAATTTTCTAGTTTATTACGCTTGACAAAAAACGAATGAAAGATGACCGTCAGTGTTCCATGTATTGAAGTTGAGGATTTGCTTGTGAGGAAATTCGATTGCTGAATAGCACGTTTTCGTGTGGCCTGCGCTAAATAACTCATGGTTGACGTAGAAAACACTACAAGGATATGACTAGGAAAGAGACAACCTGTTCAATATGGCACCAAGAAGAAATATTTTCGGCTGCTTTAAAAAATATATTAATATATTAAAAACTACTAGCATAAGAATGTTACTTTATCAAGTAATTTAAAAACTTCTGATATGTCTGATGAAACTGATGTTGAGAAATATACTCACAGTAACATTTACAATTTGTTTAGTCAAGTTTGTTAAGACACTCAGATACAAACATCTAGATTGTGGTTAGTCGAGTTTGTTGGCAAAAATTCTCAAATAGAAAAATTTTCAGTTCAGCTAGAGTGCTAGACAATATTGTTGTTGAAAACTCTTAGAAAAATTTAGAACTTTGCCAGAGTTGATTAGTGAAAACCCAGGAACAGAAACTTAGTTATTCAAGTTTGTTTAGTTGGTCAAGATGATTATATATTCAGGTCTTAACAGGAAATGACGATTATCTAACAGAATATACTCAGGTCTTAACAGGAAATGACGATTATCTGACAGAATATACTCAGGTCTTTACAGGAAATGACGATTATCTAACAGAATATACTCAGGTCTTCTACAGATGTAGAAGTAGACATCTTGCTCTTTCAGCTGAGGAGGCGTTATAAAGTTACGGTCAATCCCACTATTCGCTGGTAAAAGAGTAGCTCAAGAGTTGGCGGTGGGTGTTGATGACTAGCTGCCTTCCCTCTAGTCTTACACTGCTAAATTAGGAACGGACATGCGCAGTTAATTCCTTTGTGTAACTAGGCTGGAATGTTCTAAACAAAAACAAAGCATTATTTACATATCTGGAATGTTCTAAACAAAAGCAAAGCATCATTTACATATGTGGAATGTTCCAAACAAAAACAAAGCATCATTTACATATGTGGAATGTTCTAAACAAAAACAAAGCATCATTTACATATCTGCCTTTGTCGATGGAAAGATAAATTTATCGATAACACAAGTTGAAATAACGCTTAATTGGTTTTCTCATTAAACAAGTAACGCTAAACTATCTAACCGGCTTAAAAACCGGAAGAACATTGAGTTTAAGAAAGTTATGATAATTCATAGCTGATTTGGCTCACACTGAAGACCAAACAAATATCTTGCTTCCGAGGCCTTCTTATTATTCTGAGTTCGAGAGCTGAGCTTCCATCCGACGCTGCGTTTATGTTTTGTTTTTTCCACCATCAAAGTTATTTTGACTGGCGAGTCCGAACGTATGTTGTAATAACGAACGTCTTTTCGTTTTTTCTCCACCATTAGTTAAAGAAACGTGGCTTAAATTGTATTTACACTGAACACATAACGATATACAGTTATAACAACACCAGCAGGCCTAATCTTACTATAAAGATTACACTTGTTTGTGTTAGTACCTAATACCCAGACTTGGCTATCTCGATTGCCGTATTTGTTTCTATGGTAACTGAAACTGTCCGGCAGTGTAAATGAGCTACTTTGTGTTCTTTTGTTGTTGTTGTTGTTTTGCCCGTGAAGTAGAAAACAAAATGTCCACTTCATTTATAGACTTTTCGCTCTGAATTTAAAGACACGAGTACTTCATCAGATATATGAGTAAATTACTACCTTCCACTAAGCAGGATACAATTAGCAGCTAATGAGGTCATTAGAGATTTAATAACAAACGAACTAAATGAGGGAAAACATTAGTATTAGTAATAAAAATCAGACTCGATTATAAATGTTTCTTTTCACATCGCAATTTCTAATAACAGATATGTCGAAACGCAGTTTCATCTGGTGTCTCGCGCGATTCTAATCACTCATAACACGTCTGTCCACTCTTGACGTCTCAAAATGTAACCATCAAATGTTTGTTACTACGTATCAAATAGCGTTTGCTTTACTTATTGTATAAATGTTTATTTTTGTACCATAATGTTCAAATCACTCCCGAGTTCTTATACTGAACGAAACTTCTCTATATCACAGACCTGATTCAGACGAAAATTAGATTTAAACTGTTATATTTTTACCCGTTACTGATTCGATCGTAGTATAAAAGACAAGTGTAGGGAAGACATTTCAAAATAAAAGGAAGAAAAATTTCTCGTATTAACGTAATCGTTACGGTTAACTTTTTGTTGTTTTTTTAAGAACTTAAACACAATATGCAGTCTGTCTTTTAACAATTTGTGATCACTCTAGGACCAACTGTTTAATTAATCGTTTTAACCTCAGGATTTGAGAAACGCAGTTTAACATGTTATTGGTGATTCTTAAACATTTAATTATGTTCATTGTTTAACATTCACAGACTTGTAATGTGTTCATGGTTTAACATTCACAGAATTGTAATCTGTTCATGATTTAACATCCACAGACTTGTAATGTGTTCATGATTTAACATTCACAGACTTGTAATGTGTTCATGGTTTAACATTCACAGACTTGTAATGTTGTTTATGGTTTAACATTCACAGACTTGTAATGTGTTCATGGTTTAACATTCACAGACTTGTAATGTTGTTTATGGTTTAACATTCACAGAATTGTAATGTGTTCATGATTTAACATTCACAGACTTGTAATGTGTTCGTGATTTAACATTCACAGACTTGTAATGTGTTCATAATTTAACATTCACACACTTGTAATGTGTTCGTGATTTAACATTCACAGACTTGTAATGTGTTCGTGATTTAACATTCACAGACTTGTAATGTGTTCATAATTTAACATTCACACACTTGTAATGTGTTCGTGATTTAACATTCACACACTTGTAATGTGTTCGTGATTTAACATTCACAGACTTGTAATGTTGTTTATGGTTTAACATTCACAGACTTATAACATTCACACACTTGTAATGTGTTCGTGATTTAACATTCACACACTTGTAATGTGTTCATGATTTAATATTCACACACTTGTAACATGTTCATGGTTTAGGTACAGTTTTTCGTTACCTCATTTGACATTACTTCGTAGGTCAACTTTTTTCTTGAGGTGGCTCGCATGCTGTTTATAGCCCTCTATAGGTTTTATTCTAACTGTTAGTTATGAAAGATAAATATTTTTTCAGAGAGGTAGAAAGTACATCGAAGAATCTGCACATACGATCGAACTTTGACGTTATGTTGTGCCTGGACATTTTTCTTCTTCTTCAGGCCCGGCATGGCCTAGTCGTTAGGGGGCGCTCGACTAGTAATCGGAAGGTTGCATGTTTGAATCCCTGTCACACAAAACATGTTCGCCTTTTTAGCTGTAGGGGTATTATAATGTTAAGAACAATCCCACTATACATTGGTAACAGAGTAGCCCAAGAGTTGGCGGTGGGTGGTGATGACTATCTGCCTTCCCTCTAGTCTTACACTGCTAAATTAGGGAGAGCTAGCGCAGATAGCCCTCGAGTAGCTTTGCGCGAAATTAAAAGAAAAACAAAAACAATCTTCTTTCTCATAATGAAATGAAAACGACAAAGACGAATTTATTAAAATAATCTTTCTGTTATATAATATAAATGAAATACCTGTGTTTTGTCTAATAAATATTTTTACCAAACGCCAAGTGTGTGTTTGTTTTTCTTATGGGAAAGACACATCAGGCTACTTACTGTGTCTACCGAGGAGAACCGAACCGCTGATATTAGTATTGTAATAATCCATAGACTTATGGCTGTACCAGCGAGGGACCCAAACGCTAACTAAAAATACATTAATTTTTTTGGTTTTTTTGAAATTAATTACAAAGTTACACAGTGAGCTAACATTTCTCTGTCCATCCCTGGTATCGAAACCCGGTTTCTAGCAGTATAAGTCTGCAGACATACCGCTTGCCACTGGGAGGCGATATACGTTAAATAAGTTTCCGTCGAAAACCCATTTCTTTGATCATTTGTAGGAAGTTTATTTTAACTGAATTTCCCACACAGATATACACGATTCATTTGTTCACTACTGTTTTTAGTTTTGAACTGATAGGCTAATAAAACCGTAGTAGCTAGCACTCACTGCGAACTCTTGAACAACACTTGCGCAACCGAATAATAGATTTAACCTTGGCTCCTATGAAGTACTCTTGTCCCCAAAACCTGGAGGTCGTTTTTGTGACAAATTAATGTTAGGATTTACAGTCCGAACAAGCTATTCACTTGGCTACGACCGACCCATTACTGATAGGCATCCTAGTGTGAGACTGTTTTCCTCAAGTGCCAGAATAACAATAATGAATTAATTATATTAATGTAAATACTTTGCACGTGGAAGCGCTCTTACTGTGACGTGTAACAGAACAAATAATGAATTAGAGTGAGAGGAAATAATATTGTATTATCTTAGCCTTAGAGGGTTAAGATAGAATTGTTTAGATGAGAAACATAAATTATGCATGTGTGTGTGTTTTAGGACACAGAATTTTAATATTTATTATTTATATCACCGACTTGTTCTTTTTAATTATTCAGCCAATCATTCTCTTTAAATTAATAAAGCAGAATAAAAGAAGGACTTATTTAACCAAGCATGAATACAAGGTTAGAGCGCTCCACTCGTAATCTGAGGGTCGCTGGTTCGGATCTTCGTTACACTAATCATGCTTGCCCCTTGAGCGGTGGTATTATAAATTGTTGGTCAATCCACGATTCATCGGCAAAAGAGTAGTCCAAGAGTTGGCGGTGAGTGGTGGTGACTAGCTGCCTTTCTTCTAATTTTACTCTGCTAAGTTAGGGACGGCTAATGCAAATAACTCTCGCTTAGGTTTGCACGAAATTAGGAAACGAAAACAAATGACTGAGAGAAACTGAGTCCCTGATTTTAGGGCTGTAAATCCAAAGACGTTCCGCTGTCCCTGCAGATGACTTATAGTATTATTACACTATATGAATATTCTACGACGAAACAAATTTTGAAAACATAAAAGCTAAGTACATAAGGGATTATTTATCTCAGTTTCATGTCTATTGGGATTTCTCAAAGTTTATTCTAATAATCTTTTAACAGTCTGAAACTTAATGAAAAATTATATTATGAATAAAACAACAAATACTGGCTTCTAAAACTGAAAAAATATTGAATAAATATAATTAGTGAACAATTGTTTTGTTTAATTTCGCACAAAGCTACTCGAGGGCTATCTGTACTAGCCGTCCCTAATTTAGCAGTGTAAGACTAGAGGGAAGGCAGCTAGTCATCACCGACCATAGTCAAATCTTGGGCTACTCTTTTACCAACGAATAGTGGGATTGACCGTCACATTATAACGCCCCCACGGCTGGGAGGGCGAGCATGTTTGGCGCGATGGGGATGCGAACCCGCGACCCTCCGATTACGAGTTGCACGCCTTAACACGCTTGGCCATGCCGGCCCAATTAGTGAACAAAAAAGGATAACATGTTCCGCCTGCTGTATATAGTGTATAGTGTATATAGTGTATAGTGTATATAGTGTATATAGTGTCGACGCTCATCTAGGTAGCTAGAGTATACAACATCAATTTTCACCAAATTTTAAGGTATGAATTATTTTAAACAAACGGATAGTTTATATTTCGTGCTATACTAATCGAAGTATAGACAACAGTAACTAGCAATATATCTATCCACATTTTAGCAGCTTATATGCTTTCCATGTTCTGTTTTTACAATGATATATTGTAAACACGTCGTTTACATGTACACCTAAGACGATGAATAGATACAGAAAAATTGGATTAGAGTTAAGCAAAAAGATACACAATGGGCTATCTCTGATGTGATACCACGAGTACCGAAATCAGGTTTCAGCGTTATAAATTTACGGATTTCTTGCTGAGTCACCACGTGCTATAAAAATTCGTAAATTAAAGCCACGTTTTCAACATCACCACACACCATAGTCATGGTTCTTAAGTATTGTTACCTATCTATTGTTGGTAAATTAAAGCCACGTTTTCAACATCACCACACACCATAGTCGTGTTTCTTAAGTATTGTTACGTATCTATTGTTGGTAAATGAAAGCCACATTTTCAACATCACTACACATCATAGTCGTGTTTTTTAAGTATTGTAACGTATCTATTGTTGGTAAATTAAAGCCACATTTTCAACATCACTACACACATCATAGTCGTGTTTCTTAAGTATTGTTACGTATCTATTGTTGGTAAATTAAAGCCACATTTTCAACATCACTACACACATCATAGTCGTGTTTCTTAAGTATTGTTACGTATCTATTGTTGGTAAATTAAAGCCACATTTTCAACATCACTACACACATCATAGTCGTGTTTCTTAAGTATTGTTACGTATCTATTGTTGGTAAATTAAAGCCACATTTTCAACATCACTACACACATCATAGTCGTGTTTCTTAAGTATTGTTACGTATCTATTGTTGGTAAATTAAAGCCACATTTTCAACATCACTACACACATCATAGTCGTGTTTCTTAAGTATTGTTACGTATCTATTGTTGGTAAATTAAAGCCACATTTTCAACATCACTACACACATCATAGTCGTGTTTCTTAAGTATTGTTACGTATCTATTGTTGGTAAATTAAAGCCACATTTTCAACATCACTACACACATCATAGTCGTGTTTCTTAAGTATTGTTACGTATCTATTGTTGGTAAATTAAAGCCACATTTTCAACATCACTACACACATCATAGTCGTGTTTCTTAAGTATTGTTACGTATCTATTGTTGGTAAATTAAAGCCACATTTTCAACATCACTACACACATCATAGTCGTGTTTCTTAAGTATTGTTACGTATCTATTGTTGGTAAATTAAAGCCACGTTTTCAACATCACTACACACATCATAGTCGTGTTTCTTAAGTATTGTTACGTATCTATTGTTGGTAAATTAAAGCCACATTTTCAACATCACTACACACATCATAGTCGTGTTTCTTAAGTATTGTTACGTATCTATTGTTGGTAAATTAAAGCCACATTTTCAACATCACTACACACATCATAGTCGTGTTTCTTAAGTATTGTTACGTATCTATTGTTGGTAAATTAAAGCCACATTTTCAACATCACTACACACTTCATAGTCGTGTTTCTTAAGTATTGTTACGTATCTATTGTTGGTAAATTAAAGCCACATTTGCAACATCACTACACACATCATAGTCGTGTTTCTTAAGTATTGTTACGTATGTATCTATTGTTGGTAAATTAAAGCCACATTTTCAACATCCCTACACACATCATAGTCGTGTTTCTTAAGTATTGTTACGTATCTATTGTTGGTAAATTAAAGCCACATTTTCAACATCACTACACACATCATAGTCGTGTTTCTTAAGTATTGTTACGTATGTATCTATTGTTGGTAAATTAAAGCCACATTTTCAACATCCCTACACACATCATAGTCGTGTTTCTTAAGTATTGTTACGTATCTATTGTTGGTAAATTAAAGCCACATTTTCAACATCACTACACACATCATAGTCGTGTTTCTTAAGTATTGTTACGTATCTATTGTTGGTAAATTAAAGCCACATTTTCAACATCACTACACACCATAGACGTGTTTCTTAAGTATTGTTACGTATCTATTGTTGGTAAATTAAAGTCATATTTTCAACACCACCACACACATCATAGTCGTGTTTATTAAATATTATAACGTTTTTATCATTGGTAAATTGACGAGAAGTTTTTGACATCACTACACACCCTTGTCACGTTTATTACGTCGTGATACTAAACTTTTAATAAAAGAAATATTTTTCAAAAAAAATTTTCATTCCGTCCATAAATAAAACACAGTTTTCAATGGATCTAACTGGAAAAACATTTTTTTTGTGCTCTTTTCGAAAGACGTCGGCTTATGGAAGCTAAAAACAGTGGATAATCTAAATTTTTCTAGTTGAGATAACGTTTCTTGGTGAGGTGTAATTTAACTTTAAAATGCAATGTTTGAATTCCGTCTTCGTCTTCAGACGAGCATTATTGTCACACCAGCGGTTACATTCGAAAATACTTTCTCAAGTCATGAATTTACAGTTTATGACAATGGAGGCTTGGGGTGGTTCGACGTAAGTGTAGGATTACGTTATATCGTGGGGCGTTCTCTTTCTCTCCACCCTCAGAATTCCACGCATTTCAAAATGGACCCCAGAAGTCTTCAGCGTAACAGCCGAATATGACATGAGAACCTGTCTTCATATCTTGTTTTAAAGGGCCCTAAGCACTTGAAATTTGAAAAATTAAATTAGAAAACGAATGAAACGGATTATTTCACATACTTCCATTGCAATCTCCAACGAAAATAAATATTAAGTTTGCTCTTTGTTTCGCAGTTTTATATGCCTTAAGTTCTTTCGTAAGAGTTTGGGTCGGCTTTACGTCATGTTGTTTCTTTCATTTGAAAAATATTTTTTCATTCATCTATACTTTGGTATTCTAAACGAAACACTTGTCTGGAATTCACGTCATCAGCGCAAGAATGTAAAGTGTTCTGAAACGACACCGTTTTATTCCTCTTTGTTTGTTACAACAAAGTCGCCCTCCACTAGTACAGCGGTATGTCTCCGGATTTACAACGCTAAAATCAAGGGTTCGATTCCCCTCGGTGGGCTTATCAGATTGCCTGATGTGGCTTTGCTATAAGAAAACACACACAGACGCAACAAAGTTCTCAGACTCAAGTAAAAAATTCTAAAGCTCAGGTGTTTCGATTTGGAGAGGAGACAAATGTTAAAAACACTCGCTGTTTACTTTGTCACTCTATATTAAACAGAGAAAATGACTGTTACTTTTATGACGCGTAATAAGCTTTAGGCGCAGAGCGTATTTAACAGCATATTGGGGGCTTGAACTGGGCACTTTCGATTTGGGGACTTGACTACGAACTTTTCACTTGGAGTGACATGAGCTAGGGACCTTTAATTTGTGTGGACCTGAACTGGACCCGGCACGCTGGTCACTCGGCCACAACCTACTTAACGTGTTACATTCTTCTTTATCTCATTACGTGCCAGAAATCTTAGAAATTCATCACTAAGATCAAAACCTAGCGTACTTTTCCTTCGGGCCCGGCATGGACAAGCGTGTTAAGGCGTGCGACTCGTAATCTGAGAGTCGCGGGTTCGCATCCCCGTCGCGCCAAACACACTCGCCCTTTCAGCCGTGGGGGCGTTATAATGTGACGGTCAATCCCACTATTCGTTGGTAAAAGAGTAGCCCAAGAGTTGACTATGGTCGGTGATGACTAGCTGCCTTCCCTCTAGTCTTACATTGCTGAATTAGGGATGGCTAGCACAGATAGCCCTCGAGTAGCTTTGCGCGAAATTCAAAACAAACCACATCTCTTTTTGGATATATCGTTGCTTTGTCTTGAAATCCAGCATTTAAAAATTAAACTGTTTAAATTTTAAGCGTCTAGTAGACGGTATTAATATTATATACACCATGGCTTCAGAACAACCATTAGTTTTAGGACTATGTATCTCACATCACTCGTTTCATTTATAAAAAAGTGACAACTATGCAAAAATAATTATGCAGTGTTCTGTTTAGCTCCAATTTTAGCCAACTTTTCAATACGCCCTTTTGAATCCTAAAAGTGCTTCGTTTCTTTAGTTCTAATAATTACCTTACAATGGGCGTGCTCTGTCGTTACATCGCAATTGTAACACCGAAGAAAAATCAAACTTAAAACATAAAATTAGAAACGTTGCTTCAATATTCTATGACATTTCATTTAAAGTACTCGTACAAATAAGCAGCTTTACGTGTCTGGAATTCTTTAAATTTAAAGAAGTGTTTTACTCTACATAGTGGTATAAAAATACGTTCCATTTAAAATTATTAATAAACCAGTTTGGTCTGTTTTTTTTTAATTTCGCACCAATCTACACAAGAGCTATCTGTGCTAGCTGTACCTAATTTAGTATTTTAAGGCAGCTAGTCATCCTCACCCACCGCCAGCTCTTGGGCTACTCTTTTACCAACGAAAAGTGGGATTGACTCACATTATAATGTCCCCACGGCTGTTTGTTTGTTTTTGAATTTCGCGCAAACCTACATGAAGGCTATTTGTGCTAGCTAACCCTAATTTAGCAGTGTAAGATTAAAGGGAAGGCAGCTAGTCATCACCGACCATAGTCAACTCTTGGGCTACTCTTTTATCAACGAATAGTGGGATTGACCATTAAATTATAACACCCCCACGGTTGAAAAAACGAGCATGTTTGGTGCAACGGGGATTCGAACCCGCGACCCTCAGATTACGAGTCGAAAGCCTTAACCAACCTGGCCATGCCGGGCCCCCCACGGTTGAAAGGGCGAGCTTGTTTGGCATGACGGAGATTTGGGCCTTCAATCCTCAGATTGCGAGTCGACCACCCTAACCACCTGGCCATGCCGGAGCCTTACTATCTTTTCTTTTATTGGTTGTCATCCCCACCTCTAAAAAATTCCATAGGTTATTCGAGTATTCTCTGATGACTTTTTGAATAATGTTAACTTGAAAAGATATTTACTTTAAATGCGTTTCAATATTCTCAAATATATTTGATACGAGAAATTCCACACATTTTATATATTCTGTGTGTGTCAGTCTTAAGAGTACTTTACAGTTCCCATCGTCATCTGGCGTAAACTGAATGCAGAGGTTGAGAATGTTATACTGAAACTGTTTTGTAGTCTCACCTCGTCGTTACTGCACACATCGCCACGTCTGGTATCAAAGCTTAGTTTCCATTGTAAAAGCACACGGCTTCTCCCTGTAAGTTTACTATGATGACTCTTCTAATTTCCGAGAACGACATTTTCAAGGCACTCTTGTCAACAGTTACAGTCGCTGAGCTTCACCAGTACGTCTTCGTACGTTTCGCTCCCCCGCTGCAAGAGGTGCGTGACAGTTAAACGCATAAGTCGAGGAAACAATTTTTGCTCGTGCGACTATCTTCGCCCCCTATCCATATCGAAATTCTTCTTGACTATATTACACGCCGTCATGTTCACCTGAGTCACGTGGACGACTTTTGCAACTGACTTTGGATTCACAGATTTTAATATGTTGAAAGACACTACACTTTGCTTTCTAAAGCTAGAATACTGCTTGTTCCAGGTCCCTTTATGGGTGGTGCTGGTGTCCCAAGTTGATCCTTATTCTTTTGTTTCCCAGTATCAATAAATACCACAAAAACAAAGAAACTAAACAACAAAGCTGGCACCTGTACGTATCCCAGGTATTATATCATACATTTATTTCTCCATTCGACTATGAAATGTGATTATTTAGTAGCTAAGAAGGGTAATTTCCTATAAGAGTTTTTACTTGGGGTATGTTAGTAAACAAATGTTGTATATAAAAAGTAGTCTAGTTTTAAACAAGAATAGCACAATGATCAAGAGTTTCTACGCGGGTTATGTTAGTAAACAAACATTGTATATAAAAGGTAGTCCAGTTTTAAACTGGACTGGCACAATGGTCAAAAGTTTTTAGTAAAGGTATGTTAGTAAACAAATATTGTATATAAAAAGTACCCCAGTTTTAAACTAGATTGGTACAGTGATCGAGGGTTTCTACTAAAGGTATGTTTGTAAACAAATATTGTATATAAAAAGTAGCCTAGTTTTAAACTAGACTGGTACAGTGGTCATGAGTTTCTACTAGGGTTATGTTAGTAAACAAATATTGTATGTAAAAAGTAGCCCAGTTTTAAACTAGACGTGTACAGTGGTCATGGGTTTCTGCTAGGGGAATGTTAGCAAATAAAATAATAAAAGTGTGATAACCGTAGAGTTTTCTAAATGTGTAACTTTTTTCTTCAGGGGCTAACTAGAGATGAAAATTATTAAAACCACATTTTAAACAGACTTGTAAGAAGCTCACTTGTTTCTTTTAGGGATTTGTTGGAAAGTAAAGATTTTACATCACAACTAATGTAGTGTAATTTATTTCCAAGATTTGAAGTTTATAGTTCAAAAATATCCAAGTTGAATTATTCATTACTACCTACCTGTCTGTTATAATTAACTGAAAATCATGATATTTCACTCATATATATCTATTATTTAGTACTATCTATCTTGATGAGCATGTATTCTGTAATACCGTATCAAATCTCCGCACGAGACGTTCAGCCTATTTCTTTTTTTTATTTAAATGATCTTTGCTTTGTTAATCACAGCAAATAAATAATTTTTGATATAGTTTCTCTTGTTTTCTTTGTGTAATTATTTAATATTTGACCTTTGTTTTATCACTAAGACTACTATTTACTTTATTTTTACAATCATTTCTATCCAGCAGAACTAAGCCACTTCCTTCCACCAGTTTAATTATTACAGTATAGTTTTCTTGGCCTCAGGTGAGTTCAGATCTTCCTCATTGGAATTTAATCGTTTCTTATTTCCGTTACATTAATTAAAAGAAGTTAATATCGCAACCTTCATTTGTTCTAACATTTTGAAACGTTTGTTTGTTTTGAATCTTGCGCAAAGCTACTCGAGGGCTATCTGTGCTAGCCGTCCCTAATTCAGCAGTGTAAGACTAGAGGGAAGGCAGCTAGTCATCACCACCCACCGCCAACTCTTGGGCTACTCTTTTACCAACGAATAGTGGGATTGACCGTCACATTATAACGCTCTCACGGCTGAAAGGGCACGCATGTTTGGTGCGACTGGAATTCGAACCCCCGACCCTGAGATTACGAGTCGAACGCCTTAACACATTTGGCCATGCCGGGCCTCATCTTGAAACGATTCACTATTTTTTCCTAAACATTACAAGTCATTTGTAGACAAACCTTATATATTTTTTCTTTTAATATTTTTACTATAGTTTCTTTATCGTTTATCCAAACAAATGCACTTTTTTAGTTGTCTTAACAACTTTAAGTTGATTAAATAGCCTACAAACTAAGTTTCATTTTATTGGTACAGATTTGTTTGGGTTGTGTTTGAATTTCGCCCAAAGCTACAGGAGAGCTATCTGTTATAGCCGTCTTTAACTCAGCAGTGAAATATTAGAGAAAGGGCAGCTAATCAGATCTTGGGTTAGTATAGAATAGTAGGACTGATCGTTAAATATAACACCTCCACGGCTGAAAGGGGTGGGGATGTTTGGTGGGACGGAGATTCCAGCCCCCAAACTTCCGATTTGGAGTCGAGCGCCCCCTAACAATATGACCATTTTATCAGTTATGTTCGTTTTTTTTTTTGTTTTTCATAAAGCTACAGAAAATGGGCTATCCTTGCTCTGCCCACCGCAGGTCTCGAAACCCAAGATTTTTAGCATTAAGCTCTAATAAATACCATTATTCCGATAATTTAAAATAACCCAATAAAGCCCAGCTGAACTTAAGTTTCATCAGTTCTTCAGGATATACAATTAAACCATATGTATTTACTGGATGCATTAACCATTCCCAGCACAGGTGTTTAGATCACTTGAAATAAGTATTTAACGGCACAAAGAAATTACTTTTAAAGAACATTCATTTAAAAACAATAAATTTTCACAACATTATATATTTATATATTTATTTATGTAATCTTTGATTTTGAACACAAATTATACATTTTCTTGACGTACCAGACTGTCTGTTGTTCCCTCTTCTGACAACGTTAACATGTTTTGAGATCCAATACTTGAACACTGTACATAGACGTGAAAAACAAGGGGGTTTTAGGAACAATCCAGTGACCTTTACTCTCTGACCTTCTGCCCTATTAATTTACACTATAACATAACTTGTAACTGGGAATTGGGGTCCAAATGGTGATCACTTGGTTTGCGAAGGAATTCTTAGAATAAAGGTATCTTCACCTTTGACATGACCATTTGTAATTTTTGCTTCAACAACAGTAAAGACTTAATAACTAAAAATGTGACACACGGGGATCAAGATTTATCAACAACAACATTACAGGATGTGTCCCAACATCCTGGTTGTTCAAGATACTTCTGGAATTCAATTCCGTAATTTGCATCATCATCTGCATCTGGAACACTTTCAGTTGAGCTGTAAGTTCCTGTCCGGGAACCTTTTATAATAATTTTGTCATGGACAATGTAGCTTCGAGATGCAAGAATTTATACAGGAATTAATAATAATTAATAATTTCGACAATTATTATTGAACATATTTCCATTTAGCTCTCCCACTTCCTTAACTAAGTTACCAAATTTGTCTCGAATGGTGATCTAATTGTTGGATTCGAATCTTTCCATCACCAATATTAAGAAGTTTTGGACTCACGTAATCACTTTCATGTTTGTATGTAAGACCAGTTTTTATCTAGTAATTATAAGTACACAACTGTTGGATGACGTTCACGTACTGGAAATTCAAGTCTTTTCCAAACTGTTGTGTTTGTAGTTATTTATCATCCCAACTGTTCTATTCACCTCTGACATCATCATCATGTTCAATACCAAAGACCGCCCTATCTGACCTGCTAATGACGTATTTACATACTTAACTGGATTGTACCTAATAACCCCTACCTCTCCAGAATTTTCAATGCTGAATCGTGAATTTTGTTTCAAAGTGTACTACGTCCATCACCTGATTTTTTTCCTTCTCTGATGAAATGGATAGCCGTCAATGTCCATTTCTGTCTCTTTGAGGATGGCCACTAATGTATATTTACAAAATGGGATCTCCATTCGGATTTGATAGCTCTGAAGAAATGATATTATTTTGATTGGGCCAGATTTTTTCTTTAAGTCCAACGAGTATGTGTGCATGTGAATTTTTTTGTTTTTACAATTCAACAATGTACATTTCACATTGTTCCTCAAAGATTACATGCTTTGTTAAACACATTTAATTTAACAGGACGTGCTGTTAGATCATGGCAATTTTGAGATTACTTATTAGTTCTCTTGTGAGTTCCGTCTAGTTTGAGTTTGAAGTAAACGTTAGACATATTATAGCATCCATAACTTCTATCGCGACATCTGGAGTATCCTCTAAAAATGAAAGTAAAAATCACCAGCCGCCAAACATTTCCGTCTTCCCTCACATCATCTGTAATTTTGTGCCCTCGGTTTCTGCTGGTTATTTCTTACAAATAATTTCTCTCCGATTCAATTTTTGCATGCTTATTACTAGCAAATTGATGAAGGATCTTTAGCATCGAGAATAGTGTTAAACTCGTTTTGCCTAACCCATTAACCTGCATAGGTAGAAATATTTTGAATTAAATTATTTTGTTCGTCGTATTTCACTATGCGAGGATTCCTTTACCAAACCATGAAATTATAGCTATCTCCTCATTTCAAAAGTCGATATTGTAAACAATAACATTCTCTATTAGGGACAGATACTTCAATCTGTTATTCCTTCTGCACAGTCCTCTACACATTGTTACTGTCCCTTATTTCAAAACTGGGACAATAAACCGAATCTCCAGAGGTTTAAAAGAAATAAATAAAATCGGCACGAATGACAGATTTAAATTTTTCTATGCCTTATTTAAAATTCTCGACCCAAGTGTTTTAACATTTCTTAAACTAACTTTATATCAACTCCTTCTTTCGTCTGTGTTTAGCCAATTCTGAGGAGCTTCTCCACGAAACAGTTTTAAAGGGTGACTAGAGAGACTTATTGGGAAGAGATTGTAGTCAGTCAACATGTTTAAAAACTGCCGCTACACTTTCAGATGTTTGATTTAAAAAACAAACAAACATTTGGTACACTTCCAAATGTTTGGTTTAAAAAACAAACATTTAGTACACTTCCAAATGTTTGGTTGAAAATCAAACAAACATTTGGTACACTTTCAGATGTTTGATTTAAAAAACAAACAAACATTTGGTACACTTCCAGATGTTTGGTTGAAAATCAAACAAACATTTGGTACACTTCCAGATGTTTGGTTTATAAACAAACACAATGTTTAGCCGTGGCTGTAGCCTCATCACTCAAAAGTTGCGTCTGACAGTAATAAGATGATCACGTACAGACAGCTAAGATAAATATGATGTAAAGATGATATGGAAATATAAGTATTATCCCTCGGATTTCTTTACTAACTCATATAAAACAACAACAACTTTCTGGCTTTATTATCATAACCAGTTCTTCTCTTCCCTTTGTTCAGTGAGCAACTGATTCCCATATGATATTTATTGGAAGCAAACCTCACATCCCATGATTTGTAGTTACAACCATATCTTACTGCTGTCTGGTAAAAGAAATGTAAAACGTAAACACCTTTTACTAATTCCAGTAATTACCGAAACAACAGGAACATGTTTTTTCCAGTTTTCGAACTCACGCAATTACCTATCTATAAACCTGTTATTTTGTCAGTTCTTTAAAATGTTCCAACAGTTTTTGTTTCTACACACTAAATTTACAGAAACTTTATTCTAAAAACTAACAAACAAAAGAAACCACCAATTTGTGCAAATAACTAACAATAGGAGTTTTAGTTATTTAAATTTTCAAAGTAAAACATACATTCGCGTGCTAGAGCAGGTTTTTTTTAAGCTACCATTTTCTACTTTAATTCTATAAAATGCTCCTACACCTAGAAATACTGCGAAATTACTAGCGTATTTTTCCATTTACTTTTACTCAAATGTGAACTTTTGTCTGAAAGCATCTTCTAGAAAGGAGAAGTTAAATAATGTTTACATTGATCGATTCTCAGTTCTCTTACTGCTTGTTTTTCATCGCAAAGAAAATAAATAATACAAGAAAAGGGTAAACGATTTTACAGAGTGGCGCAGAAGTTAAACTCTCAAAATTCCAGTAATATAAATTGTACCCTTGAGCGGCATTATTCTGTTGTTGCTACGAATTAAACTAGTGTTCCAAAAAGTACCCTTTAGACATTTTTATAAGACACCGCCAGATGGCATATTTAGAAGTATAAAAATATTTTTATAGAACTGACTCTAATTAAAAGGTTCAAGACTAGCTGTGTTATTATTCGAGAAATGATATTACAGACGATTGTATACGCGTGCAAATGTTTTGTTATCTTAGCCCTAAAGGAACACAATTCACGACACGTGTTTCATTTGTCGATACTTACAGCTGACGTGTGGGCTAAATGAGTACAGCATAAACCTTCTGGCTGAACGAGGTTTAATGGTTAGAGTGATAGAACAGTAAAATCAGAGGATTCTTGGTTTGCGTCCCGTCACTTAAAAAACAACAAGAACTTTAACACGTGTCCTATATATACTTTACATGTGCTATAGCAGAAACGGCAAACTACGCTATTCGGCCAGACAAAAGTAGTCCAAGAGCTGGTGTTTGGTTCTGTAAACTCGCTGTCTTGTCTCTCAGTTTACCATTAAGGGCATCTGTTTGAAGACAGCCCTTTCGACAAGTTTTGTGCCAATAATTCTAAAAATAAACAAACGAATTAAGCTGATTCAATTAGAGGCACTTCTAATGTGAGATTGACTGTCATTTTTATAGCATGGACACGCTAAAATTGGAGAGTACGATAAGTGGCGTTACGAACTCCACGTGACGCAGATCTTTATGATAATAAATACAAGCAACGCTTATCCCGTTGCATATGTAATTCATACCCAACGAATGTCAGCCTGTCCTGTTATCTCTTCTCTGTACGGTGGCTGGTAACGCTAAAACTCAGGATTCGGACCTTTAATTAGACCGCATTACGTAGCCCATAGACATTTGACGAAAATAACTGTTTTCTAATTCGCACAGCGGTCTTTAAGCTGTGTTTCGATCACGAAGGATAGAATAATAATAATCCTGTCGTTCAGGTGTTTTCCTTTCATTCACTTTTATCTCTCAGGACTAAAAACGAAACAACAGACAGAAGGATAAAAAAGTTTACAGAGTGAGGTAGTTCTAAAAATTATCTTATTTTATATTCATGTGTTATTCTAAAGAGTGTTCAACCGTTTCGCTATGATGTGTCGCAAAGTACGATATAGTATCTGTTTGTGTGTGCAAGGTACAATATACTAAATACAATATATTATCTCTTCGCTGATAAACACGTGAGTTTTCCACCGCTAAAGCTATATGATTTCTTTGTAAAAATACTTAAGTCTGATTTTAATCCGCTGAAGTAAAATGATTTGTAGTGTTCAAAATCTATAAATGTTTCTAGCCGATATATGAAGTTCCTTATTAATAAACGTTAATCACAGTCAGAACTTTGAGGTTTATGGTATACCAACTGTGACAAACCAATAATACTGTCTATTGACGTGATGATTTGGTTAGTTTCAAAAATTTTAGCCGAGATTTTAGAAATTTCAACTAAACCAACAACACTGGTATTAAAATGAATACAAACATTGTTAATTCTTACACTACAGAATGTTCTAGATTCTTAGAGAATAGTCGGAAATTTCGCAATATACACTACATGACCAAGAGTATGTGGACACCTCTTCTAATTAGTGGGTTCGGCTATTTCAGTCACATAAATTGCTAACAGGTGCATACAATCAAGCATACAGCCATGCAATCTCCATAGACAAACATTGGTAGTAGAATGGGTCGTACTGAAGAGATCAGTGACTTTCAACGTGGCACTGTCATAGGATACCACCTTTCCAACAAGTCAGTTCGTCAAATTTGTGCTCTGCTAGAGCTGCCCTGGTCAACTGTAAGTGCTGTTATTGTGAACTGGAAACGTCTAGGCGTAACAACAGCTCAGCCACGAAGCGGTAGGCCATACAAGCTCACAGAATGGGACTGCCGATTGCTAAAGCGCGTAGCGCATAAAAATCGTCTGCCCACAATTACAACACTCACTACCGAGTTCCACGTTGCCTCTTGTGCTGACGTTACTTTCCAGGCCTAAGATCACGATGCGAAATGTCAAGCGTCGGCTGGAGTGGTGTAAGGCACACCGCCATTGGACTCTAGAGCAGTGGAAACGCGTTCTCTGGAGTGATGAATCACGCTTCACTATCTGGCAGTCTGACGGACGAATCTGGGTTTGGCGGATGTTTATCATGGTTTGGGCTAGGCTCTTTAGTTCCAGTGAAGGGAAATTTCAATGCTACAGCATACAATCACACTCTATAGAATTGTGTGCTTCCAACTTTGTGGCAACAGTTTAAGGAAGGCTCCTCTTTGTTTCAGCATGACAATGCCCCCGTATACTAAGCGACGTCCATAAAGACATGGCTTGCCGAGGTTGGCGTGGAAGAACTTGACTAGTCATCACAGAGCTCTGAACTCAAATTCAACCCCACCGAACACCTTTGGGGTGAATTGGAACGACAACTGCGAGCCAGACCTTCTCGCCCGACATCAGTGCCCGACCTCACTATTGCTCTTGTAACTGAATAGAAGCGAATCTCCACAGCCATGTTCCAAAATCTAGTGAAAAGCTTTCCCAGAAGAGCGGAGGCTGTTATACCAGCAAAGGGGCACCAACTTCATATTAATGCCCATGGTTTTGGAATGAGATGCTCAACAAGCACACGTGGGTTTGACGGTCACATACTTTTGGCCGTGTAGTGTATACTCTTAACTAAACAAACATTGATTTTAAGATAAATATATAATAATATATCCGTCAAATGTCATTAAAAGTTTTCAATAAAATTATCACTTTTATCTTTCAAGATGTAAACTTTCTCTTTCAAAACAAGAGTATTACAAATAAGCTACAGCTTATTAAATGCAACAAAATTTGTCCAACATTAAAAGACGTCTTTGAACAGAACTAAGAACTGTCTCGCATTTCTCACAAACTACTTTTTTCATCTCGGATTCCAAACATAAATAATTCACTTTTGTAAAAAAAAATCATTAATACCCTTGCAACAGGTAAAGGAATTAGGAGTTCTACAGAGTACCATGACCCACACTTTAGTTATCATGGGAATTGTTTGCACTAATATTGAATCGTTTTATATTATTAAACGGTCAACTGTTGAACTATTCAGATCTTATTAGGCATAGTTGATAGTTGCTATACAACATCCGGGAGTTTAATACCGTATTAGTTTAATGGTCAAGATATACAAGGTTTGTTTTGTTTTTTTGGCTAACTACGTCCTCGGTCAAATTTAACATTTTTGAAATTTTTATTTACAAGTCTTACTATCACGATTACTCATTGTTTGTTTTGAATTTCGCACAAAGCTACACGAGGGTTATCTGAACTAGCCGTCCCTAATTTAGCAACGTAAGACTAGAGAGAAGGCAGCTAGTCATTACCACCCACCGCCAACTCTTGGGATACTCTTTTGCCAACGAATAGTGGATTGACCGTTACATTATAACGCCCCCACGGCTGAAAGGAAGAGCATGTTTGGCGCGACGGGGATGCGAACCCGCGACCCTCGGATTACGAGTCGCACGTCTCAACACGCTTGGCCATGTCGGGCCTAAGACTAGAGAGAAGGCAGCTAGTCATTACCACCCATTGCCAACTCTTAGGCTACTTTTTACCCACGTATAGTAGGATTAATTGCGACTTTATAACGCCCCCACGGGTTGAAAAGCGAGTATGTATGGTGCGAAGAGGATTCAAACTCGCAACCTTCGGATCAAGAGTCGAGTGCCCTAACTGCTATTACTGAACTCTGTCAGGTCATCGCGTTTATATTTGATGTTTTAAAGAAGATTGTACTTTATTTATTATCGGTTTGCGTATTGATTAAAAAAAATAACTAAATTAATATTTGAACTTTGGGGGAGAGAGTAATAAACGAGACAACGCCAACAACAAGTCAGAAACCATTAAACAAAAATCAGCTTTTTTCTCCTTGTGTTGGGTTAAGTCTTTCAGCCTCGGTTGATTTTATCCACGGTTTTTTTGTGTTATTAACCAAGGACAAAGTCTCCAGAGAGCGTAGCGATCGCACAACGCACGATAATTTGACCAACACAGAGTCGTGACTGTTTTTCTCTCTATCAAGTACAGATACTGTATAATCGGCCTAGCTGGATGTTACAGAAATGAATCCATGATAATAGTTTATATATATACATACATTCTCTTATTACTCAGTAATTACATTCATTAATATTAATAGTTGAAATGTTTGATATCCTTAGTTTTATTACTTTATAAATTTTATTTTTTATCATAACACTTTTATTATAAAGCCTGTCATGCAGTGTTAGCTTGGTATATGCGTTTCGAATTATCCTAAATCATTTAAAATGGTCGAACCTCGTGAGATATTATTGGGTTTACGGCCGAAAATCTTGTTAACAGCGAAAGTAACTAACTAAAAAAAAAAACAGTGCGTTCCAATCGTTACAAAGAAGAAATGTAAGAAAAGTATATTTAGCTACAGTCATTACAGGCAATAGGTTCAGTTTTAGTTTCGTTCTAAACAGATAACTTGCGAAAATCAGTATTTACAGAACACTAGTATAAGAACACGTGATCTTGATTTCTGTTTCACGACGTGACTTTTAACTTCTAATAAGCCACTGCTCTTATAAACTTATAACGTTAGAATTCATGGTTTAACCCTCTTGAGGATATAAATAAAAAAACGAGCAATTGTAATAATTTTAGCAACCATTTTCAGGTGGTTTCAGTCCATAAAGTAGCAACCCTTTTCAGGTGGTTTCAGTCCATAAAGTAGTTATCAACCCATGATTATTGTGTCCAACGACAAAGAGTTCCTTGTGATTTCGCTCTTTTAAGTAAGACTAAAGTACAAAAGATGTTCGAAATAGTTTCTTGACTTCATGATTATGTAGATTTAATACGTTATATAATTAATTATACAGCTTTACAAAGTCGTTATAGTCTATGTCACCATGTCTGGTCAAGCTCTGTTTGACGACCATGCATCATCATAACAATAGCCCTGAAGCGTAATTACTTTGTTTGTGTGTCTCAGGCCTCCCAGTGGCACAGCGATATAAACCGGGTTTCGATATTCGTGATGAGCAGAACACAGATAGCCCATTGTGCAGCTGTGTGTTTAACTATAAAAAAAATGGTTTGTTTTGCTCAATAAGACCGGATGAAGGTGGCATTTTATGAAAGTTTAAGAATGAAACAGATGATTTTATAAACAATAATAAGCGTAATTAATGTTTTATTTCACGAGTGGTTGTGGAGAAACGACCTTGAATGAGCAGATGTTCGCTCTATTTTCTTAGTATTCTTTCTAATGCCATCAAAGTTTTCTGAATTGGGGTTTCTGTGTTAAGAGCAAATCATTACAATAGGACATCTGTTTTCTCTCCACTACGGGGATTCGAGTTTCGAATATACATGTTGTAAGTCTGAACCCATGGTGGGAAGTTTTCTGGACATGACATTAATCATGGGTTATTAAAACAATTTCGGCCCGGTATGGTCAGGTGATAGGGACATTCGACTCGTAATCTGACGATGGAGGGTTCGAATCCCCGTCACACCAAACATCTGACGGCGAAACCTGTTATTCGTTAGTAAAAGAGTAACCCAAGAGTTGGTGGTGGGTGGTGATGACTAACTGCCTCTCCACTGCTGAATTAGGGAAGGCTAGAACAGATAGTCCTTTTATAGCTTTGCGTGACATTAAAAAAAAACACACGAAACAAACAAACCTTCGTCTGTTTGTCTCTAATTTTGAACTGAAGAAAGCAGATTGCCAGCTACACCCACTTCCAACTCTTCTCAAAATGAGTAGCGCACCCGCACTGCTATTTTGTTACAACAAGACAAGAACAATAAACTCTCCCCTAAGCTACTAACCCTACGTGCTCCGTTTCTCAGACAGTATGGAAGAATACATGTTGCAAGTCAACCATCTATCGATTTTTCGCTCACTCAGATGCGTCAGTCAAACTGAAGCATTTTTTAAAAAATCATTTGTTTACAAGAAAACTGTAAAAAAACATAGAGAATTAAGTTAACTAAGTCTTTGGTTTCCTGGATATCATTGGAGGAAAAGCATGAGCTCGAGCCTTAGGTGAAGCGGTCCTCTTAGAGAGCTGCAATCTCATAGGAGAAATCAGACTCTGGAAAGGTTTACTGGAACTCTGTATAAAAAAAAAACAAATTTGATGACTAATTTCCGATAGAAGACGAGCTGGGAGATAGAGAGGCTAAAAAGGCATCTGTTAGATAAGAAGGTTGACGTTGGAGCGGAAAAGGTGGATCTGGAAAAAAGAAAAAGCGAAGCAAATGGAATTTTTCTTTTCTTGCTTTCTTTCTGTTTTGACGAATGTTTTGCCTTTTCCAGTTCCATGAGAGGCTACTTTATTGTAGCCGAAACGTTTCTGTCGAATATGTTGTTGATGGTAAAAATAGCTTTTGTTATTCAATTCATAAACAGAAGTGAGAGACAAAGAAGTCTTCTATCATAAATTGGAAAAAAAACAACAACCGGTGATTTCAAATTACATCATTGCTTATTTCCACCACTCGAAGTGGTAAGGGCAAAACGAGGGGCTGGAGAGAAAGGGCGTGATGTTATTAAAGATGACGAGGACATAGATCCAAGTTCTGTCACCAAACGGCACGTCGTTAGAGACGCGTTGCTAGACGGCCATTGCGTCGTATTTCAATAGTGTCGCCAGATGGCGCGTCGTTAGGCGGCCGTGAAGGATGGTTATGTCACAAAATAGAAAACGTGATACCTGATGACTCGACCATACATAAACAGCTGACAATCAGTCTATAACCGCTTTGAATTCAACATTCATGCGAATACTACATCTCACAGTTCTACTAGCGGACAACTGAATTGATATAATTATGAATCTGAATATATTTCTAAACTAATAATGTTGCAGGTCTATTTCCTACATAATTTTAAACTACATAAGTACTGTCACAGATAACTTATACCTTTGTACAAAATGGTCTCGCTATCGATTAGAGATGAAGGTCTCAATGAATAAGAGATAAACAGATACCAACAATTAAGAGGAATTTATTTCCTTCCGTACCCTCTATCTTCGGAAAAGACGGAAGTTCTGATTAACGGACGTTAATTTCATACAATTTATGTCGATTAACGCGAACTTATATACATAAATTATGTCATCATGTATATCTTAATGTTACAAACACACACTGGTTAAGATAAGCTTCCCGAGATCTCAAGAGATCCTCTAGCGTGAAGAAGACATAAGTTTTAAAACCTATTTACAATTCACGTATCTGAAATTACTTTCCTTCACAAATTCCATTTAGTAATATTATCTGTTATTTAGAAGTTATATTTGTTTTCGAATTTTGCGCAAAGCTGCACGAGGGCTGTCTGTGCTAGCCGTCCCTAATTTAGCAGTGTAAGGCTAGAGAGAAGGCAACTAGTCATCACCACCCACCGCCAACTCTTGGGCTACTCTTTTACCAATAAATAGTGGGACTGACCGTCACATTATAGCGCCCCCACGGCTGAAAGAGCGAGCATCTTCAGTGTGACGGGGATTAGATTACGAGTCAAGTGCCTTAACCACCTGGCCATGTGGTTATGTGGTCATATGGTTTTCACAAGGAAGACAGAGAATTTATCGTTAGAAGGTATGTGAGTAGAAGTGATAAAAATTATATCAAAGCCTACACTACTTACAGTTTCTATAAATTAATTAAACATTAGTTTTAGGAAAGATTTAATCAACTGATAATTAATTATGTTGTCATAGCGACCTAGAAATACGTTCTCTACTTTGTGACGTAATCATCCATCATGGCGGCAATGTATCGCGTCTCTAACGATACTTTATCTGGTGACAGAACATAGAACTACGATATTATCATCTTTGATGCCATCACCCCATGTAGCGGTATTCTTTAGACCGGATCGTGCTGTTCCTACTATTATCCGAATTGAAAAGCATTTCAAAACCTTTTACACCTGTGGACATGCTAACATTTATCAGCAAATGTAGTATGCTCCACCCTCCCTCCTTTCATTCACCTTTATCGAAAATACCTTCGGAGGAGAGAATGGAATGAGTTGAAGAATGTACTTCTAAGGATGTGTAGACATTTAATACAGACAGTACCATCATCATCATACTTTGTTATGATAAACAGGACAGCTATTCTGTGTGAACAGTTATAACAAGCTATAAAACTTTACACGTAAGACCCACTCTTAAAATATGGAATCATACTTAGTTATGATAAACAGGACAGCTATTCTGTGTGAACAGTTATAAAAAGTTATAAAACTTTACCCACTCTTCAATAGAGTATAATTAATTTCTTACTTTCAGCGAATGAAATCACTGTTAATAACAAACACCTGTAACCTTTTAAGGTCCACACAACAGGTTCTAGGTTTCCGAGTTTTATATTACATACAACTGCACCTCTGTCTTAAATGTTTACCCCTATAAAATCCAAAGAAAGGTCAAAGTTCGTCTGTGAGTGTCTTATATAAGAAAAATTCAGACCAGAATATGTGTTTGTAATGTCTGACTTAAACCCCTTAAAAAGAAGTGATGCCATAAATCTTTGGATTGTAAGTCCGTAGACTTACTGTTGTCCTATCGGGGAAGATACAACAACGATTTCAAAAATTTGCCAGTGATTCTGTAGTTCATCGTTTTATAAGTCTTTTGCTGTTGTTGTTTTTTATCTTAATAACTTATGGCAGCCACCACCGTCTTTCAATCCCTTAAATGACAAACACATTTAATTAGATGATTTCATGTAACTCTGATAGACGCAGAGAACAAAAAATTGAGTTAAACGACCATCGGGAGCTCTTGGCGCATTTCAGTATATAAGAAAACAGATAGCGATGATTTACAAAATTTTGATGCAATGTTTTCAACTCCCTCTTGTGGGAGAACTTCAATAATGGATAAATAAAACATTTTATGGCACATTTCAGTATTTAAGAAAACAGATAGCGATTACATACAACTGCACCTCTGCCTTAAATGTTTACCCCTATAAAATCCAAAGAAAGATCAACGTTCGTCTGTGGGTGTCTTATATAAAAGAAATTCAGACCAGAATATGTGTTTGTAATGTCTGACTTAAACCCCTTAAAAAGAAGTGATGCCCTAAATCAATACAATTCAAAAAGTTCTAACTATATTAGAGTGAAGGTATCATCCGTGTATTAGAGTAAACGTCCTTCAAGTTTCAAGATGCTAATTTTTGACATAAGGAGTAATGTGCGATTATAATAATTGAAAAAAAGGAAATAAAATGGAACATGTAGAAAGTCTAGCATCCCTATATGATAAACGTAGCAAACAATAAGCCCTAAAGGTAGTGGTAGCCACACACATTCAATACACGTTTTCCACCAATATACAACATTATCTAGCATCAGTAAAACACACATGTAGGTGAACACAGAACATCACAAAGCTGAGAACAGTTGCAATTTTTATAATTCAAGTTTCATAATTTTATCCAGTGTTTCGTGAATCTTGTAGCAAGGTGTTTCTTTTATAACCTCCACTGCTGCTAAGTCGTTGACGGTTATCTTACTTTTTAAGTTATTCTGTGTTTAGAAAACAAATCTTATGTTATTCAACAAAGTTACTATTTTTAATAACGTACTTCGAGCCGTTAGAATCAACTGAGATTTTCGAATGTCGTGACGTTGGGAAGTGCCTTATTTTACTGTTTTTAATCATTGTTTATACAAATATTCTATTTTTCACTTAAAAACTTCAGCACGTGTTTTTACATCGTTATTTGATAGTCAGGTTTCCATCGTTTGTTTTAACTAATCTAAACTAATACATTCGTCTTGTTTTCACCTTATTTACTGATAAATTATATTTTATTGTAACAAAATGTATTCGTCATTTAATAAAGTACTCGTCACGTATCAAAGTTCCAGTTGAGTATCAAACTATTTGTCACGTAACGTACCTTTCACCGTTTATAAAACTGCTCCTACGTTACTACACTTCTCATCACGTTCTTATCTACATGGGTGAAACTTCTGCACAAAGTAGAAGCTTGTAGAGTTGCATGAAATACAGTATTGGCAGAAAAAATCCTAATTTCTAAGAAAGCCTTTTTATCTTTTAAAACAGACCTTGGGTGTAACAATTCACGCTTCAGGAAACGAGCTTAATTATCTCCGTAATGAGTTTAATTCTCATAATGGATCTCCGAGAATCAGCTATCCTTCTTTTATCTTCCGCTCAGTTATTTGTCAACAAGTACTTAACAATTCCTTTGAAAATTCTTTCGTTGTATAAAACATTTCAACTCTCACACCACGTTAGTCTGGCTTTTCCGAACGTATTAATTTGTTGTTATTTGCGTTGAGTGATACGTGACTTATTGTTTAAAGTTTTCCCTCTTTGATTTATGGTTTACGTTTTGTCTTCTCTGTCAGGATTTATCCAACTAAAAAGTGTTCAATGGAGTTTGATAGTTTTAATTGTGGATGGAAATTGAAAATTACCTCACATGAATGTTCTAACCAAGGGTTTTTTTGAACCACTGGTTCATCATTACGTGGTCAGCTGTACTATAACCAACAGTTTCTGAGCCACTGGTTCATCACCACGTGGTCAGTTGTACAGTTTATGAACCACTTATCTTACCACTACGTCTCATAAAACAGCATATGTCTTTTGTTTTGTGACAGAAGTCGAAATGTACATAGTAAGAAAACTGGTAATGCGCCGTTTCAACGTCATGAAAACCTTTTTTTTTTTTTACAATTTTCTCAAAATCCACGGATTATTTGCGTTTAATTGTCCTTTTAAAAAAAATGACAGACTAAAGGTAAGGCTGATAGTCAATAACGCTAACTACCAAGTCTTGTCTGACAACCAATTACTATGACCTGAACATCACTAGCGCGTACATAGCACCAAACTATTGAGCTCGTTCGTGTATTTTTGCTACGACGGGAAGCAAACATCAGATCTGTGACTCACAGTACATGATCGCTAACCACAGTACACGCCTGGCTCAATGAAACATGCAACTTCAAACCTAGCTAAGTTTTGGGAAAATGAAAAATTTCAACCTGAATTCTGTCGCTAGACCAGAAATGACCAACGGAGAGCATAAGGCTATAAAAGAGTCCTCTGCCCTAAAGACTTTAACGGTTATTTGTAACGGCATTAAAATATCCACAGATGAAAATGCAACATAATGTTTATGCTGATACTCTTAGATCCACAGCACAGAACGCTAACCACTAGGTCACGCACGGCGAACTGTACATATTTATGTTTCATTTGAATGTGTTATTCATGACGTCATACTTCTACGAAATGCGCATGCCCCTTAACATAAGTTTTTCTTGCACTGCCTTGTGATGGGGCCATTAAACAAGCAATATAATTATTCACTTGGTCTCAATCAACTTCGAATCGTTAGGAGGCGCTCTATAATTACTGAATGACGTTACATGAACTACACGGTTAAAAATGTTATCTGATACACTGATTATAGAACGTATTGTTTTTAGAGAACAAAAAAAACAACTTTAAAGATATTAGGTTTAAAATAACCTTGATCAACTCAGTTTCTCGTTCCGAGTCGTCTCTCTGGGGCCTTTCATCTGGAAACCATTCGATTTAAATGTAAACGGAGTTAATTTTCATCTTGTGTAATTCCCAAGAATAACAGTAACCATTTCGCTTAGCAACAGGAGCAACGTTGCTATAGGCAACCACCGAATTTGCTAATAACAAGGCAACCACTGTAAGTGACATCTGGGAGATTTTCTTTGAAGTTCACGAATGTGTTTGCATGTAAGAAGATTATATTAGACTGTCCAATCTCGTATTTCATAGCTATTCAGAGGAAAATAAAGATATTTTCTACTTTTTGTGTGGATGCAAATTGTTATGAACCTCAGACGACAGACAGAAATCAGTGACACATTTCACCATTCTGCTAATTCTTCAGTCACATATCAACGAATATCGAAGTTTGTTTTATTAAAATGTGTTTTAGTATAGTAGTAAAAAATTGCTAACCCTTATCTAGATTTGTTTTTCACTCTTCCAACTGTAATATCTATCTTGGAGGGGAAGTGGGAATATTAAACTTTCTAACTAGGAGACAAAACATTGTTAACATTTCAAACAAATCCGTGATATTATTTCATGTTTATTTCAGCTCCAATATTTCAACAAGAGTGAACGTTTTATTGATTTTTTTAAAATTTTATTTTTCGTTTTGCAAACACCAAAGCTTGGGTTTACGGCTCTCCTTAACGTTTTCCTTCATTTATTATTATTATTATTTGTAATAATAAAACAGCAGAGCTAATATTTGATTTAATAATTCCATATCAGAGTTGGGCCCATCAGTGGCACAGCGGTATGTCTGCGGACTTATAACACTAGAAAACGGGTTTCGATAACAGCGGTTTGTGTTTGTTTGGAATTTCACGCAAAGCTACACACGAGAGCTATCTACGCTAGCCGTCCCTAATTTAGCGGTGCAAGACTAAAGGGAAGCAGGTAGTCATCACCACCCGCCGCCAACTCTTGAGCTATTCTTTGACCAACAAATAGCGAGCTTGACTGTCACATTATAACGCTCCCACGGTTGAGAGGGCGAGAATGTTTGGTGCGACTGGAATTCGAACCCGCGACCCTTACATTACGAGTCGAGCGCCTTAACCACGTGGCCATGCCGGACCAATACCCGAGTTGAGCAGAGCACAGATAACCCAATGTGTAGCTTTGTGTTTAACTACAAACAAACACATCCAGAGTTGCTGTTTCGTATAAAAATCAAACAAGAACGAAAACAATTGTTTGTTTTTTATATTTTATTGAAACCACACTACAGAAAATAAGGAGCGCAAGAACTGAAATAAAAAAGTTAAATAACCAGACTTTGGTTGAATATTTGTCAAGTGTTAAAAAAACGTATTGGCCTGGTTCAGAAAATACTTTGCTTAACATAAATAAATAAATAGAAATAAAAGAGTTTCTTAAGTTGTTATGACACACATTTATGTAAATATACGTATAGTCCCATCTAAAGGGTATTTCCACACATATTCTGTATATATATATATATAAGTTAAGCAAATTATAAGTTTTTACCAACTGTTATTACGAGTGAAAGCTATAAATACAACTGCTTTATCAGGGTAATATATTTTTACCACAATCACTAGCTACAATTACAAATAGCCACAGATTACACAGGAACATATTCATATCTGCTTCTAGCTACGAGGCGAAACAAAAACTTAAGGAATATTTAAGGACATTCTTCATTAAACATTGTGTCACCAGGCGTGCATTTATTTATCTTACCAATTTCACCGTTACCCGACTCTCCACTCTTTTAGAAAGATTGTGTAGCCCCCGTGTTTTAACCTCGTCTGACAGACAGTCAGAGAAGCAACACATCCACAGTCTTCCTGGCAATGGAGAGTGGGCGGTTATCATCATGATTACTAGATTATGGCCTTTCAAAGATTCAATTTCGTCTCAATATCCTAGTTAAGAGTGAAACTAAATCTTTCATCAAGTTACATTCGACGACGTTACGGTCTTAAAACTAAGATTTACTAGTTATTTAAGGTGGTCATACCCTCCTCATTGTCTCCAAACTAATACGTCGACTTCGAAATGGAAGTTGTATCTTTATCTTCAGTGTGGTCTTGAAACTATAAATATTATTCATGGGGTAATAAATGTGCTATTCCTCTTTGACCTTTCGACGTCACACGGAAGAGTAAATCCAGAAGTGTGTGGTCACGTCAACATCACAACCATGTTTACAATAAGTATATTTGATCTAAGAGTTGTTGTTTTTAATCTTTGAATTTTCGACCATGCGCTGGAGAGTTAATCCAGAAATTTGGTGTAGTCCACACCACAACCATCATTGCAGTAACCATATACTGAACAAAGAGTTTTTAACATAAAACGTGATTACACTAATATAGTGCTGATCTGACATGAATTTAATCGGCATATCATCGGTTTTGTTAAAGTTTATCAAGAAAAACAACAGTTTGATCTTAAAAAACAACAACACTGAATCTAAAAGAATCCAGTTCACAGGTGCTCTCTCCAATATATATATATATATAAGCTTTTAGCAATAATTCATATCAAACGCAAATTAGCTGCCAGAACAGTAGTCTGATCCGAAGAAAGACAGAACCTAGAAGGATCCAGTTCACAGATGTTCTTTCCAACATATACCAGTTTCTGGTAGTAATTCCGAGCACACACACATAAAATATGTCAGTAATTCACAATATCTTGTTTTCGCCAAAATGTTTATAGACAAAACAAGTTGAAATACTTTGACATTTACACTAAGAAATATAGACTGCTACCATAATATATTTCTACATAGCTTGGTAATACAAACAGCACAATGGATACAACAACAACAACAGTATTTAGTCAGAGCAACAGCCCCGTTGGGTTATTTGTTGTGTCCATCGCGAAAAATCTGACATCGTATCTTTGGATTGTAAGTCCGTAGACTTACTGTTGTCCTATCGGGGAAGATACAACAACGATTTCAAAAACTTGCCATTGATTCTGTAGTTCATAGTTTTATAAGTCTTTTGCTGTTGTTGTTTTTTATCTTAAGAACTTATGGCGGCCACCACCGTCTTTCAGTCCCTTAAATGATAAACACATTTAATTAGATGATTTCATGTAACTCTGATAGACGCAGAGAATAAAAAATTGAGTTAAACGACCATCGGGAGCTCTTGGCACATTTCAATATTTAAGAAATCAGATAGCGATGATTTACGAAATTTTGATGCAATGTTTTCAACTCCCTCTTGTGGAAGAACTACAATAATGGATAAATAAAACATTTTAAAACAATCCACAGTAAACAATTCATAAAAAAATGAATGTGTGAAATGGTTAAACAGCTTCATCTTCATTGTTAACAATCTGAAGTTTCACTTTGTCTGTTTCTGTTACGTACTTCACAGACATCACTTTCTCTGGCTGGCAGACTTCTCTTCTTAAAGAATTGGTCCGCGGTAGCAAGGATTCTTGAACCGTGTCATGACCGTTGCACGTTCGCTCGTTCTTTGCACTGTTGCCCTTTCTGGGAGTTGGCTGAACCTTGAAGCACGGCAGAACCATCTTGAACTCTTTTCGGAAGTTCTCATTTAGCCAAGCATAGAGAAAGGGGTTGTAACAAGTAGAGCTCATCGCTATTGAATGTGAAAGGACAAAGAAGAGAGTCAGGTATTCCCACGACAGTGCTGGGATGTGGAAGTCTACCACCAGGTTGTACACGTTCAGCGGAAGCCAGGAAACTCCAAAGATGACCACCATGGCTATCAACATCCGGTTGGTTTTTCTGGTTCTTTCCCGCTCCAACTCCTCTTTTCTCAGGGATTTGTTCCCTGGTTTGGTCCTGGCTCGATCCCGTAGCTTTGTGCAGACCTTCAAGTAACAAACACTAATTATGATAAAAGGAACCACGAACTGCAACACGGACGTGCACAGACCAAACACTCTTCTGCTTGTTTCATGGGGCCACTCTTCCTCGCAGTATGGACGCCCTCTTACAACGATTAAGCTTATGAAGATACCGTATGGCATAGTCAGCAAAGCTGCTATGATCCAGATGCAAACAACAATCATGAGACACCAGCTCACCTTCAGGCGAGGCTGAAATGGATAAATTATGACGAAAAATCGATCAATAGCGATGGACATTAGAGTAATGGCCGATATGTAGACACTGACGCCTTGAACGTAGGTCAGCAAGTGACAGAAGACGCTTCCAAAGATCCACTGGCGTAAAAATATATACAGAGGTGTGAAAGTCACTGCAAATGTACAGAGGAGAATATCAGAGAGTGCCAGGTTCGTGATGAAAATATTAGTCACTGTCTGCATGGATTTATTTCGAAACACGACGTAACAGACCAAAACATTACCGCATATGCCAGTGATGAAGATGATAACATAGAGGCAGTAAAAGAAAACCTGTACAGACGGGATGGACGTGACGTAATCATGGAAGGGAGTGGTTTGGAAAAAATTACTGTAATTTCCAAAAAGACTATTGTTTCCAAAGAGAGTAATGTTTTGGGCTTGAATTTCGGCTATTAAGTTGTCCATAATGGTTTCCTTTGATATAGAAACCGGCATGATGTAATACGAAAATATATCATTAAATGTCCGGCAGGTAACGCTTCACTAAAATCCTACAAATATCTTCAGATGAGTTCTAATCTCTTTCTCAAGTTGAAACCTACAAACATAACAACAAATATGTATTACATTTCTTTTCCAGTAATTCTTGGGTATCATGTAACTATGACTTGTGAAATTCATTTTGATAACAAACGTGTTTTTTTACGTTTTCTTTATCATTATAATTACGTTCAAGAAATAACTTCTACACTAACAAGTAGTATAATGATCACTATTCTTAATTGCATCATTAAATAATGCTTCTAAAGAAATTTTTAATTATAAATTACGAAAGTAGTAATTACAAGAGAATTGATAAAAAATAGATACTTAAATAATAATTGTAAAAAAACAAATACGATAGAAGGCAGAACTAGGAGCTGATATATGTTAGATTTTATCAGTTTTTAATCACCAGGATACACAAGAAGTGACTTTTCTGTTTTTAATCCACCAGGATACGCAATAAGTGACTTGTCAGATTTTAATCCATCAGAATACACAATAAGTGACTTGTCAGTTTTTGATCCACCAGAATACACAGTAAGGTAGTTGTCAGTTTTTGATTCACCAGGATACACAGTAAGTTAGTTCTCACTTTTTAATCCACCAGGATACACAAAAAGTGACTTTCTGTTTTTAATCCACCAGGATACAGAATAAGTGACTTGTCAGATTTTAATCCATCACAATACACAATAAATGACTTGTCAGGTTTTGATCCACCAGGATACACAGTAAGTTAGTTGCCAGTTTTTAATCCACCAGGATACACAGTAAATTACTTGTCAGTTTTTGATCCACCAGGATACACAGTAAGTTAGTTGTCAGTTTTTAATCCACCAGGATACTCAGTAAATTAGTTGTCAGTTTTTGATCCACCAGGATACACAGTAAGTTAGTTGTCAGTTTTTGATCCACCAGGATACACAGTAGGTTAGTTGTAAGTTTCTGATCCACCAGGATACACAGTAAGTTAGTTGGCAGTTTTTGATCCACCAGGATGCACAGTAAGTTAGTTGTTAGTTTTTGATCCACCAGGATACACAGTAAGTTAGTTGTTAGTTTTTAATCCACCAGGATACACAGTAAGTTAGATGTCAGTTTTTGATCCACCAGGATACACAGTAAGTTAGATGTCAGTTTTTAATCCACCAGGATACACAGTAAGTTAGTTGTCAGTTTTTAATCCACCAGGATACACAGTAAGTTAGTTGTCAGTTTTTAATCCACCAGGATACACAGTAAGTTAGTTGTCAGTTTTTAATCCATCAAAATACACAATAAGTGACTTGTCAGTTTTTGATCCACCAGGATACACAGTAAGTTAGATGTCAGTTTTTAATCCACCAGGATACACAGTAAGTTAGATGTCAGTTTTTAATCCACCAGGATACACAGTAAGTTAGTTGTCAGTTTTTAATCCATCAGAATACACAATAAGTGACTTGTCAGTTTTTGATCCACCAGGATACACAGTAAATTAGTTGTCAGTTTTTAATCCACCAGGATACACAGTAAATTACTTGTCAGTTTTTGATCCACCAGGATACACAGTAAGTTAGTTGTCAGTTTTTGATCCACCAGGATACACAGTAAGTTAGTTGTTAGTTTTTAATCCACCAGGATACACAGTAAGTTAGATGTCAGTTTTTGATCCACCAGGATACACAGTAAGTTAGATGTCAGTTTTTAATCCACCAGGATACACAGTAAGTTAGTTGTCAGTTTTTAATCCACCAGGATACACAGTAAGTTAGTTGTCAGTTTTTAATCCACCAGGATACACAGTAAGTTAGTTGTCAGTTTTTAATCCATCAAAATACACAATAAGTGACTTGTCAGTTTTTGATCCACCAGGATACACAGTAAGTTAGATGTCAGTTTTTAATCCACCAGGATACACAGTAAGTTAGATGTCAGTTTTTAATCCACCAGGATACACAGTAAGTTAGTTGTCAGTTTTTAATCCATCAGAATACACAATAAGTGACTTGTCAGTTTTTGATCCACCAGGATACACAGTAAATTAGTTGTCAGTTTTTAATCCACCAGGATACACAGTAAATTACTTGTCAGTTTTTGATCCACCAGGATACACAGTAAGTTAGTTGTCAGTTTTGATCCACCAGGATACACAGTAAGTTAGTTGTTAGTTTTAATCCACCAGGATACACAGTAAGTTAGATGTCAGTTTTGATCCACCAGGATACACAGTAAGTTAGATGTCAGTTTTTAATCCACCAGGATACACAGTAAGTTAGTTGTCAGTTTTTAATCCACCAGGATACACAGTAAGTTAGTTGTCAGTTTTTAATCCACCAGGATACACAGTAAGTTAGTTGTCAGTTTTTAATCCATCAAAATACACAATAAGTGACTTGTCAGTTTTTGATCCACCAGGATACACAGTAAGTTAGATGTCAGTTTTTAATCCACCAGGATACACAGTAAGTTAGATGTCAGTTTTTAATCCACCAGGATACACAGTAAGTTAGTTGTCAGTTTTTAATCCATCAGAATACACAATAAGTGACTTGTCAGTTTTTGATCCACCAGGATACACAGTAAGTTAGATGTCAGTTTTTAATCCACCAGGATACACAGTAAGTTAGATGTCAGTTTTTAATCCACCAGGATACACAGTAAGTTAGTTGTCAGTCTTTGATCCACCAGGATACACAGTAAGTTAGTTGTCAGTTTTGATCCACCAGGATACACAGTAAGTTAGTTGTCAGTTTTTAATCCACCAGGATACACAGTAAGTGACGTTAGCTATCAATCATTGAGATATCGCTACTGTAGAAACATTGTTCACAAATAGTTTAAAATTAAACTAAAACATTAAATTAAGTTAAAACATTAACTGAAAAGCGGTAGTAAAGTTTCTTGGCACGGAATTAAAGAAGATAAAAACAAAATATGTGTCCAGTGGTACAGCGGACTTACACCGCTAGAAGACAGGTTTCGATACGCGTGGATTCACTAACATTCACAAAACTTTTGACGTGTACGTGTGATGGTCCACGACTGTTACTACGGGGACAGAGATCTTTGTTTCGTCACATCATGTTGTTCTTTTATTACCTTAATTTAAAACATCGAATAAAATGTTCAAACTGTTAGGCTTAAGGGTAGCTTCATTCAGTAAGATATCGGAATGAAGGGTTACAATCTTTTATAACTTTGCTTTCGGTCTTATTCCTTCTTCTTTCTATTAAAATAAGCCCATTACGTGTTGTGGTTGGTTCAACATTACGACTTACACACTTTTTCCAGTGTAATGGACAGAACTGCCACCTACAAATCTAACATCGTAATTCACCTCACCCTCAAAGAAAGTAATAACGTTACCCAAGACCGGTATAAATAACCAGCTCTTCTTTCCTACAGCTTTCTTACAGCGTGAATACAAATTACCAAATTTCCAAATAACATTCGTCATTTTTCCTTCCTCGAGGTACGAGTTACCACGTGCTCTGCGAGTTCATCGATTTCCCTAACCTACGATGATAACACGATAACGGAACGTGTTGATTTTTTTGTTGTTGTTAGTGTGTTCGTCGTTTAGATAACTTAGACCCATGCTTCTGTTCTAGGTATAATTATAAAACTTAGCCATAGATTTTCCGAACGATGAATTTAAAATCAGAGGGAAAAACGATGAAGTTTGTGGTCAAATCAGTTATGTAAAATTAACTATGAAATGTTTTATGACCAGAAAGTTTCTCTTTGTTCGATTTTCTCTCATTATGTGGACGTTCTGTCTCGAAATCAAAATCTGTAAAACAAATACTTGTGGCCTACAGCCTCTGTCTAGATAAGCGTAAGGATCTTAAGGTTCATTTAAACAGCAAACTAATATACAAGTTGGTAGAATAAATAGTGTCTTGAATTATTAATTGTGTGGATAAAATGACAAAAAACTATTATTGTATATATCTACAAGTTTGTTTTTTTGTAATTTAGCACATGGCTACACATTGGGCTATCTGTGTATCGAAAGACTGGGTACTAACGTTGTAAGTCCGCATACATACCGTTGTGCCATGGGTACGGTTACAGTAAAATACCCTCACCTCAACCCAGTGATACGTTTATAACACTAAAAACAGGTTTCAATACCATTACGTTTTGTTTAATAAAAAACATTTGTTGTAATGTGAGGAAATCCACTATCATTTGATGATGGCCACACGAGTGTTCAAAACGTTGTGTTGTTAAAGAAATAAAATAATCCACTCAAAAATATCTGGACCTTTATTTAGAAACAACAGAGATAAACATAAAGTATACTACATCACAGTATAATACAGTAAAGTACATTATAATACAGTATATACACATTTGTCTTCTCCAAATAAACGTGGGGGGAGGGCTGTTGTTTCGAACAACTGTTCTTTTTAAGATTTGATATTTAAACGGTTAAATGAATATCTTGCCTCCTAAATGGCACAGTGATACATCTGTTGGCTTATACCACTAGAAACGGGGTTTCCATACTCTTAGTGGGCAAAACGCAGATAGCCCTTTGTGATATTTAAAAGCCGTTATTGTTTAATGTTCAAATAGACATAGTTTCTAAGGTTTCCCAGTTGTACGTAAGGAGTATTATTTTAACTATCAAATTATCCAGAAGGTCTTCCTGGATGACTGATATATTTCTTCTTTTACTATATCTATTATTTATACGCTTACTGTAAAAAAAAACACGGTGATCGAAACGTAGCCTAAAACCTTGAAGTGCGTTATAAAATTGGCATCAGGTGGCTCCAAAGACTAAAAGATCGTACGAGCACGCGCCTCTCGAGAGAGTATATGTTAACATAACATCTGAAAGGATGGGACAGTTCGTGAAGAATGTGATATAATCAGTAAACAAACTAACGCACAAACTGATTTCTTCATTTAAAAAAAAACAAAAGACGTTTACTAGGGCAAATGGAACTAATTCAACTTGATGTTGGAAGATAGTTAAACTTGAGCGTATAAATATTTAATGAACCGATTTAGTTGAGTGTATGAGTTATTGAAGAAACAGAGTTAGTTGAGCGTATGAGTTATTTGATGAACCGAGTTTGTTCATTTAATAACTCATATTTATACACTTAACTGAGTTAGTTTAGTGTATATGTTAACAATCTGATTAGTTTTTTCAACACAAAGCTGTACAGTGATATTTGATGTGTCGGTTCTCGATCCCCGTTGTAAGTTTTCTATCTTACTGTTGCATCAGTCTTCGACCCCAGTTACAATTTGTATAGCTTAATGCAGTCTGTCCTAGAACCCCTATAAATATATATGGTTGCAAAAATAAAGATTTTTTTCTTCAACAACCATAATTTTTTTTAATTTCAGATGGAGTTCGTAACCCTATCAACTATATAAGTATACTTTTCAGTACCTAACTATCAGGTCATCCCTTAAGTAATGTCCGATTTTACGTTCAGAAAAACAGAAATGATTTCAAACGCTTTTAATGTTAATCAATAATGTATGTTCTATTATTATTAATTACCTCCTGCCAACGATTCACAAGCTTCTGAATGCCACTTCTATAAAATTCGTGGGGTTATGGAGGAAAATAATGTAGAGAGGGTAGTTTTGACATCTTCATGTGTTCAAAGCTCTTTTCCATCAAGATAGTTCTGCAAACTTCGAAATAAATGATAATCAGATGAAGCAAAGTCTGGAAAATAAGGAGGACGTGGAAGTTTCCCCAGTCTAGCCCTTCAACCTTTGCAGATGTGATTCTTGCTGTATGGGGCCGTGCATTATCCTGATGTAACACAACACCTTTAAGATTGATTAAAGCAGGCCTCTTTTCTTTCAGTGCAACATTCAAACGCTCTAACTGTTGACAATAGAAATCTGATGTAATTGTTGCATTGAGTGGCAGCAACTCAAAGTGGATCACACCAAACACTTAACAAGACTTTCCTAGGATGGAGGTCCACATTGGGCTGTGCTTTAACCAGATTACCTGCACTGAGCCATTGTCTGCGGCGCTTAATATTTTTAGAAATTATCCATTTTTCATCTTAAATCACTAACCTGTCCAAAAAAGGTGAGTTACGTTCAAGAGAGAGCAGGGAAGTGCAAAAGTCTACTCTTGCTCCAAGATTGGCTTCTATCGAATCATGGGGACCCATTTTCTATGTTTCGATACCTTTCCAAGTTGTTGCAGATGACGGTGAACTGTTTAATGGGTTGAATTAAGCACAATCTTAATCAAGTGCAGCCAGCAGCAAGTCATCATTACACTCAACAGGACGACCTAAACGTGGCACATCACTTAAGCTGTAGTCACCTGATCTGAACTTCTGAAACCACCTTCAACATTTTATTTCATTGAGAGACTCAGCACCATAAACACCTGGAATGTTTCGTGTAGTTTCTGCTACACTATTGCCTTTTTTAAACTCATAAAGCATTATGTGCCTAATGTGCTTCTCAGACACATCCACCTTCATAAGGGTTTATTTGATTAATGATCTGAAACAGCGGAGTTGGGTTAGTTTCTTCTATTTGTCTGAACATTTTTATACACGTCCTACTACATATTTTAGTTATTAAAGCCTTCTACACAGACAGAAATGATGACGCACTTTCTGTATTAAATTTTCGGACATTACTTATGGGATGACCTGATACATAGAGTCACACAACAACTTCCCACTAAAATACCATTAATATACCAATTTGTGCTGCTAATAACTATTGTGTGCCATAAATGAAATAAAGACGTCACCTATTTCATCACCCGCCATTCTTTATCCTAATTGTTCAAACCGGAAAAACAAAGTTATATGCAAATAACAACGAAATTAATTCGCCGATATAATGGTTAAGATACCATTACCAATACAGATGTCGCTCGTATAATTTAATATCAATAATAGATGTTGCTCTGCGTTTGGTTTATAACGATGGCGTTCATATGTCGTATCTACTATACAGATTTTGCTCGTGCCATCCATTATCTATACATATGTCGCCCCCTATTAGTCTTTAATTATACAGGTGTCGCTCCTTGTCATCCGTTATCTATACACAGAGAGCTCAGAAAACCCAGTAACTAATTCTCCAATAGCGAGTTCAGATAATAATATGTTTGTCCTTTTTATTAATGGATTATTTTAATATTTATACGACTGTTTAGCTGACGAACTATGACTTAGGCAATTTCTTATTTTTTACCATTGACGACGACTAGATTTTAAATACATGAAACCTGGTTCAGTATGGATTCTACGACACTGGTTACTGTTATGTTTGTTTATCGTAGAATATTACAATACCGTATTACTGAGAAACGTAACAACGTTGTTAGAGAAAAATTGGTTTTGGGACAATAATCGCATAAGTCAATTAGTTGAAATACGTGAAGAAATTGAAAAGATAAAGATATTTGACTATTGACCTTGCTTTATTTTATCCGTGTTTTATTTAATTTCTATAAAGACCCATATTATATTATATCATACAATTACGATAACCTGTATCACTATTAACAGTCTTGCCTAAGAGCAGTTAAACCTATTATTTTAGTTCTTGTAATTAAATTTTACGTCTATCTTATGCTGATGGAAAATCTACGAAACACCATTAACGAAGGCTATAAAATTCAGCTGAGCTCTTTCCTGATGCTCGACATAAATATTTTACCTACCATTCGCAGTAAACAGAGAAATAAAAAACCAACAAAGAATTTATTTTGTTTAGTATCTCTGTTTCCGTGAAAAGGAATAAACTTAAACTAACCTTCACCCAAACTGATAAAAATTTGCTTCCTCGTAATAAAGGTTAGCTGTCAGCCATTGCCATAACACTGAGTTTTATCGTTGTTGGTTTTTTTGTCCTCGAAGAAACAAGTCTTGTTCGACCTTTGAAGTTTTCTCACAGCTACTCAAGATATATCTCCGCCAGCCGTCTCTAATTCTGAAGTGATAGACCAGAAGACATTTCAACACCATATACCGCCCCCTTCTGGACTATTATTTACCAAGGGATTCTGGGAGTGACTGTCATATTATAAAGTTCCTATAGCTAAAGACCACGGTAGTTGTCAGGTAATCGAAAAGGAATAGAATTATTATTAGTTTCAATGGGCACAACACTTAGCTTTTATTGGCTCTATAAGACAACATTCTATGGCACTCGATGGCTGTCTATTGATGCTCGCCCGGCACTCGACTCGTGATCCGAAGGTCGCGAGTTCGAATCCCCGTCGCACCAAACATGCTCACCCTTTCAGTCGTGAGGGCGTTATAATGTTATGGTCAATCCCTCTATTCGTTGGTAAAAGAGTAGCCCAAGAGTTGGCGGTAGGCGGTGATGACTTCCCTCTAGTCTTCCAATGCTAAATTAGGAACCGCTAGCGCAGATAATCCTCGTGTAGCTTTGCGTGAAAATGCAAAACAAACCATTGCTGGTCCGAGATGAATTTCAAGTAGTAGTAAAAACAGTATCTTATTCGTCCACTCTCAAGTTAGGCTGGTTAGGGATAATACGTCAGTTTTATGACACGATGCATCAAATGGTGAAAATTAAGATTAATGAGAGGTTTCGTGTGTTTAGGCAATTTCCACTAGAAAAAAAAAAGTGTTACCCAATGGGAAATGAAAAGAAATGAGCTTCAGAAGTTGTATTTGGTAACAAAAACAGGACTAATTGTGCCTTTGAATAACAGGATAAAAACAAATGAGCGAATGACAGCGCCCTCTGCGAGATAATCGGCTGTTAATTGCGACACACTGTAGCATCTTTTTAACTATTCAATTTCACTTCGGTGTTAGACTATTTCGCAGACCCCCGTTCAATAGGTCAGGATTAAGTTTACGGAATTACAATGCTAAAATTTGGGTTCGATTCCCCGCGCTAGACAAAGCAGATGTTCCCGTTGTGTGACTTTGAGTTAAAACAAGTAAATAATAAATTTCTCCGAAGGTTCGAGCATATACAATAACAAAAAATATACAAATGTGATTAGACAAACGTAATGACAATAATTAATTAAAAATATAAAATTTTAATAATAAAAAACAGAAAAAAAGACTCACGAGAGAGGCTTTATGAACTAAATTTTGTTTTCTTGGAAACTATTTGAAATTTTTAACTACCTATCTTAACAGTGTAGTTATTTGAAGCCTTAACTGCGAACAAAAACCAAAGTTAATATTCCTAAACCAGTATAAACGCACCACTTACTTCAAGACCTAACAGAAGGCAGAGACCAAATAAGATATCTTCAAAGATGATTTAACTCCCTTAAATACACCTGTTTCATATATAGTGGAACCCCTCTAATCAGGCCTGTTTGTCTCAGTCCCGAAGGTGGCTGCTTTAGAGGGGTTCCACTGTAATTACGCAAAGCTACACAAATCATACCCACACTCTCGCTAATTTATAAACAAAATGGTTTGTTTGTTTGTAATTAAGCACAAAGCTACACAAAGAGCTATCTGTGCTCTGCCCACAACGAGTATCGAAACTCAGTTCCTAGCGGTGTGAGTAACAGACATTCCACTATGCCACTTGGGGTCTAAACAAAATGGAAGCCAGCTAGTCAATGCTACCCACCATTAATTGTTGGGAAACTAGTGGGATTTGACTGTAACTCTTATTACGTACCCACAGCTCCAGTGTTTCGCTATTGGAGGTTAATAATGTTACGTAACCGATTATCACTATTGTAGCGCACTATGGATAGGGTGGCAATGAAGACTGGTGGTTAATAATCACCTGGTTAATGCGGTAAGTTGATATGTTTCTTTAAAAACTTTATTGTTGGCAGCTGGTATATTAAGGTTACCTTCAGAGAAACGAAATTAGCTATTATTGAGATATAAAACACTGAGGTCGTAATGAGTTGTCCATTGCTGCTGGCCCAGTGGCCATCCTAGACCTCAAGGTTTTTGTTACGTGTTTCGTTACTACAATACATAAATAAACAAAATTATTTTTGTAACGTGTTTCGTTACCACAATACACAAATAAACAAAAAATATTTTTGTAACGTGTTTCGTTACCACAATATATAAAAAACTAAAATTATTTTTGTTTCGTGATTCGTTATCACAAAAAAAAAGGTAACAATTTAATGTGCTTCACACTTTAAGAGATACGAGCTCTGGCATGGCCATGACGCCCGACTCATTATCTGAAGGTCGACGTATCCACGTCGCACCAAACATGCTCGATTTTTAGCCGTAGGGGCGTTATAATGTGACGGTTACTCCCGCTATTCGTTGGTAAAAGAGTAACCCAAGACCTGGAGATGGGCGGTGATGACTAGCTATCTTCAGTCTAGTCTTACACGGCTAAATTAGGGACGGATAGAGCAGATAGCCCTCGTTTAGCTTCGCAGTAAATTCCAAACAAACTAATAAAAATATTGATACGGTGAAATAGCGACAGTTAGACAATGACAGTCAAAGAACTGGTTAACTAGATGTCTTTATCACTTCAAATTTCAGTATGGCTGGCACTCTTACGCTATTTTGAGTGAGATCCAATAAACACAAACAAATGCATTCTTTTATAAAAGATAAAACTTTAGTTAGCTTAGTATCTAAAGCACTCAAAGGTATCTGACAGTCACGTTGTATCATACATTAGGGGGTAACAAAACATCCCGACCAGAAAATGTTTTCTTAAGGGGTTTAAAAATCCTTATACATCACTAAAGGCTAGTCTATAACAAATCACTTTGTCGCATAACAAACTCAGATATCCTGAAAGTATACGTTACGTAAACACGATAACCAACCAGTCTTTGTAAAGATTTCGCGCGTGCAATGCGTCAAACACTGCATGGTGACGACACACGGGCCTCAGGGGTAAGCGCCTCGTGTAGGCTTTACTTTATAAAAATCTAATAATGCTTGCTAATATCTCTGGTCTAGGTTCACCTACAGTTCTTTGGACTTGCCTTAACGCTTTGTCGAACTCGGGTTAGAATGAAATATTCAAAAAAGTTGGATAGCAGTGTTCAATCAATGAAGATTGCAGTTGAAAAAATTGTTATGTTGTTGATTAGAGCACTCGTCGTATTATATATGTCGCTCATAATCGACCCGTCTTTCAGACATTAAAATCTAAAGTATATTATGGACTGTTGTTTGTAACGGTGCATGAAGTGTCACAAATGTGCAGAAGGACGACAGTGTATAGGCGACAGATTCAAAAACGATATACTATAAACTTATTTCAGTTAGTTGTGTAAAATAATATTCCTGGTAGTTAGTGCGGTGAACTGCACTTCACATAGTCCAAGGTTCGCACCGCTATGTTGCTATAAAGTTTCAGTTGTGGTTATAAGAGTAGCAGTCAGTGATTGTTGACTGGTTATCTTAACCCTGATCAGTAACACAAAATAATGAATGTGTATAAGCTCCACTATGGACTGTTATTTGTGCTGTGCGTACCACGGATATCGAAACGCAGAGTCAGTGTTATCAACCTCCAGCCATTTCTTTATTGAGTAAATCAGATAATGCTATAATAAAACTTTTACGACAATAATTCAAGGTGTATAGCTAGTTAGTGCTACGCCTTTCTATTCGAAATTCGATTACTGCTTCCGGCAATTAAACAGTCATGTTACCTTCATCCTATAATATTCATTATATAATTGTGTCTAATAGACTCCAGACAAGGAAAGTGTATCATAATCCAGCCAGGAACAGAACGGTAATTAACTGTTCTACCAACCGAACAGTCCGTTACTATATGTTTTAAAAGACGAGACCATGAAGTTGATGTCATTCGTTAGGCCTCACCGTGTTTAAAATGTGTTATTCATCTACACAGATGATGAAAAGTATACTCTTCAAAACAAGAAACGCAAAAGAGATATTTTTTTTTATTTTAAAGAGAAATATATGTAATAACGTTACAAGCTCAGAGTATGTGATGCTACACGTGTTAAGGCACTGATTGTCAGACCAAAATAACAATAAAAGTTGTGCACACGCATTCGTGTCCAATAAATTTGTTTGAGAGATCTGCATGTTCTGCAAGTGCAACAGGTGCAAAATCCCTATAAAAGTGATGGGTTCTCGGTTTCCATTGCTCAGTGTTAAGCCACCGACACGCAATACAGTTACGCCAAGACTGGCTGAAGCACAACGCAACAACGCTATTGGTCGCTTGGAAGCAGGCGAATCTCGATCACATGTTGCCAGAGTTGTGAATGTCCACCCAAGCACCATCACAAGGCTATGGAATCGTCACCAACAACATGGATCAACTCGTGACCGTCCACGATCTGGCAGACCTCGTGTGACCACGCCCGCACAAGATCGCTACATCCGGTTACGTCACCTTCGGGATAGGACCACCACTGCGACGTCTCCTGCCTCAACCATATCAGGGCTGCGTAGGATTTCCGATCAGACCGTACGCAACCGTCTACGAGATGCAGGAATCCGACCTCGACGTCCAGTCAGAGGCGTCATCCTCACCCAGCAACATCGTCAAGCACGGCTGCAGCGGACTCGGGCATATCGGGTATGGCCTCATCGACGATGGAGACATGTTTAGTTCAGCGATGAATCACGTTTTATGCTTCGTAGGCAGGATGGAGGGACCCGTGTTTACCGTCGCCGAGGTGAACGTTTGGCAGCAAACTGTGTGCAGGAAGTTGACAGATATGGTGGTGGCAGCGTCATGATGTGGGCTGCCATCGCCTACAATGCCAGAACAGACCTTTTGCACATTCGAGGGAATCTTACGGCTCAACGACACGTCGACGAGATTCTTAGGCCTCATGTGCAACCCATGATGGTGAACGTCAACGACGTTTTTCAACATGACAACGCCCGTCCTCACACAGCCCGACTCACCACTGTCTTCTTGATACACCACAACATCAACGTTCTTCCCTGGCCCTCCAGATCACCAGATTTAAACCCCATCGAACATCTATGGGACGAGTTGGACCGACGTCTGCGACGGCGACAACCTCAACCGCAGACTCTACCTCAGCTTGCAGCAGCTTTGCAGGCTGAGTGAACAGCCATTCCATAGGATGTGATTCGTCATCTCATCGCTTTCATGGGCAGGAGATGCCAAGCAGTTATTGATGCTCACGGGGGGCATACTCGTTATTAACGTTGAGTGACGTTAAACTTCAACTAGTGAGCGTGGACTTCGCCTTTGCAGACTTTGGAAGTTCAGCAGTGAATGTGCAAAGTTTCACACATGTCATACAGAACTACCCGGAATAAACTTGTTAACAATTTGTCTCATATTTTGCCTTTTGCGTTTCTTTTTTTGAAGAGTATATATTTAACATGAATTAGTTACTGTTTTTGTCAGTTATCTTCACTTAGATGAACTACTTGCAAAATTATCTCTAATCCTATTACAAATATCATGGAAATTATTTATTACGTTAATACGTCTTTTATTCGACCCTTCGCGCCAAACATGCTCGCTCCTTTTGGCCGTGGGGGCGTTATAATGTGACGATGAATCCCACCATTCGTTGGTAAAAGAGTAGCCCAAGAGTTAGCGGTGGGTGGTGATGACTAGCTGCCTTCCCTCTAGTCCTACACTGCTAAATTAGGGACGGTTAGCACATATAGCCCTTGAGTAGCTTTGTGAATAAAACAAACTTTTATTCGAAGGTTAGTCTTAGCATTGGGCAGATGAGCTTTAACACATTCGAGTTCGCCAGATGTCAGCACAATATGTTTTTCTTGAACTTTATAACTTATTATTATTATTAATTAATACAACTTTATAAACCTGATCTTTGAGTTTATTAAAAATAAATAAAAATTAGATTATAATATGATAACTTCTAATAATTTCATGTGTCATTTTAAGCCTAATATCAAGAAAGATTAGCAAATTTAATATAAACATGTTAACACAAGATATTGCCTCTGTATAAATTGTCTTCTCAATAATACTCAAACTCCGAATTAAAATCAAAAGATCACAGTAGACATACATGTTAGACCCTGATGATATATCAGATAAAGCTGAATATTATGTGATTCCAAAGGAAATAACAGAAGTCGAAGATATTTCAAGTAAATCAGCAAAAATTGAGAAGAATTAGGAGAAGACATGAACGTAACAAACTAAAGACATCAATAATAAAGCAAAGACATGAACATAACAAACCAAAGACTTCAATAATAAAACAAAGACATTAACATAACAAACCAAAGACTTCAATAATAAAACAAAGACATGAGCATAACAAACCAAAGACATCAATAATAAAACAAAGACATTAACGTAACAAACCAAAAACACCAGAAATAAACCAGACATGAACGTAACAAACCAAAGACATCAACAATAAAACAAAGACATTAACATAACAAACCAAAGGCATCAATAATAAAACAAAGACATTAACGTAACAAACCAAAAAAACACCAGCAATAAACCAGACATGAACGTAACAAACCAAAGACATCAACAATAAAACAAAGACATTAACATAACAAACCAAAGGCATCAATAATAAAACAGACATGAACGTAACAAACCAAAAACACCAGCAATAAACCAGACATGAACGTAACAAACCAAAGACATCAACAATAAAACAAAGACATTAACATAACAAACCAAAGGCATCAATAATAAAACAAAGACATTAACGTAACAAACCAAAAACACCAGCAATAAACCAGACATGAACGTAACAAACCAAAGACATCAACAATAAAACAAAGACATTAACATAACAAACCAAAGGCATCAATAATAAAACAGACATGAACGTAACAAACCAAAAACACCAGCAATAAACCAGACATGAACGTAACAAAACAAATACATCAACAATAAAACAAAGACATTAACATAACAAACCAAAGACATCGATAATAAAACAAAAACATGAACGTAACAAAACAAAGACATCAATAATAAAACAAAGACATGAACATAACAAACCAAAGACATCAACAATGAAACAAAGACATGAACCGTAATATATCAAAGACATGAGCTTAACAAACCACACGAAAGCTATCTGCGCTAGCCGTCCCTAAGTTGACAGTTTAAGATTAGAGAGAAGGCAGCTAATTATCACCACCTACCGCCAGCTCTTAGGCTACTCTTTTTACCAATGAATAATGGTGACTGTCCATAACTTTATAACGCTCTCACGACTAATAGGGCGAGCTTGTTTGGTGTAAGGGGGATTCGAACCTGCGACCACATGGCCATCCATGTTGGGCCGACATAAATGTAACAAGTCAGAAACATTAACAGGGTTTGTACGGCATACAACTTATGAATAAACTACAAACCTACTAAACGAAACATGGAGTTGTTGTATTTAATGTTTATTACATAGCATGACTATACATAAAATATATACATTTTTTGTATGACGAACTACTTTGTCTTTTTGTATGACCGCCATCTTTCATTAATATATTGAAATGCTTTCTTAATCGAACTACTGATGAAGTAGTTAGTCGTTAAAATGGATATAGAACAGTGAATTTATAACATTATTGTACCAATAACCAATATATGTAAAATTGTACCAATATTGTACCAATAACCAATATATGTAAAATTGTACCAATACCCAATATATAAAATTGTACCAATATTGTACCAACAACCAATATATTTAAAATTGTTCCAATATTGTACCAACAACCAATATATGTAAAATTGTACCAATATTGTACCAATAACCAATATGTGCAAAATTGTACCAATAACCAATATATGCAAAATTGTACCAATAACCAATATTTGTAAAATTGTACCAATAACCAACATATGTAAAATTGTACCAATAACCAATATTTGTAAAATTGTACCAATAACCAATATATGTAAAGTTGTCTGTTGTTCTTTGTCCCATTTCATCATTTTTTTCAATCCAAGCACCATTTTTTTTTACTCTGTCATTAAATACTAATAAAAATGGCGGGCAGTAGTCTTCCACCTGTAAAGGAAATTATGTAATATTCCGTTCCTCTAGCGACTAGCTCGTTCATCGAGGTTGTGACGTATTTTAACTTTAGGTCTAATTATCTTAAAAAATGGTACCTGTACTGAGATAGTTGGAAAATATAATTGTTTAGCCAGTAGTTCTTTTCTTTCGCGCAGATTTTTAGTACTAGAGTATCGAAGAATGAATGAAGTTGTGGTAGTGACTGTTACGGCTATTTACACAGCAGGTAATCTTCAGGGCTAATTGTCGATTTCTAGGTGTCTCTTGGAATTGGTATTGAGATGTAATGGTATTTCGTTATTTATAAGTCACGTACAAGTTGAGAATTAATTTAATGGACTTCGTTGCGTGTTTCTTTATATTACTGAAATAATTTGCTTTACTGTTAATGTTATAAATTTCTTTTACTTTTGCATTCGTAAAGTACGAATCTGCAATTAATTATCCAATAAGAATATGAGGTTTCCATGTGAGCTAGCATGCATAAACGCACGGACTGACTGACACACATTATTCTTTTAATTACACAGATTATACTTGATTTATCCGACATTCTTATAAAAAAAAAAGTACATGGGGAATGTGTCTTTGTTGTTGTTGTTGTTTTCGCGGCTGCGGGACATAAACCAAAAATATTCGGAATGACGGGTGGGAAAAGAAACTACTGCACTACAGGGGGTCTTAGAAATAGATCTTCAATAAAATTACATTAACACAAATATTTCATTTTATTTAATATCAGTGGTCTTGTTTTTACTTTCTATCGGATTAACAATCCAATTCTATTTACATATTCAATAATACTGTGTGTTCTGAAAATGTAAAATCATCAACTGCAGTAAATCTAAGGTACGAAAAGGACACATTGAAACACTTGTAAATCTCACTTGACAACACTGCACTCCTGAAATTATCTAAGTCACATCTTCCTTCTATCTCTGTTCTACAGAAGATGATTTTGAAGATTTATGTGTTTATTTATTGATCAGTTATTCATTTATTCCATAACCAATTATCCACCTATTCATTATGGCTCATAAAACACGTAGATAAAGGTAGTGAACTTATAATTTCGACAGAAATACTTTTGTTTAAAAAAATGGGCTTTGATGCATACAAAAATTCTACCTCCAGTTGGCTCATCAGTAGAGGATGTAAAACACTAAAACTCGGGGTTCGATTCCCTGGGGTGAACACGCTACCTGAAACACCATATCAACACAAACCTTAATGTGGACAGACGTAAACTGCACAGCACATATCACGTATAACAAGAAGACTGAAATTCGAAGATAATCGAGTATTCGATGGACGTTTTGAGGTTCCTCTGAAGAGCCAACAACAACACAAGTACAGGTCAGTAATGTTCCACTAAAGAGCCAACAACAACACAAGTACAGGTCAGTAATGTTCCTCTCAAGAGCCAACAACAACACAAGTACAGGTCAGTAATGTTCCTCTGAAGAGCCAACAACAACAAAAGTACAAGGCCAGTAATGTTCCTCTGAAGAGCCAACAACAACACAAGTACACGGTCAGTAATGTTCCTCTGAAGAGCCAACAACAACACAAGTACACGGTCAGTAATGTTCCTCTGAAGAGCCAACAACAACACAAGTACAGGTCAGTAATGTTCCTCTGAAAAGCCAACAACAACACAAGTACACGGTCAGTAATGTTCCTCTGAAGAGCCAACAACAACACAAGTACACGGCCAGTAATGGAACGTTTTCTTTTCCGGTGGTTTTTTATTTAGCTCAACGTTGACATACGACATGGTTCTTGTATCCTACAAGTATTCGATATCTTTACACGAGCTCGTTTCGTCACGTGACATGTTGTACATGGAATCATAAGTTATATCCCTGTGTGGTTAAAGGCCTGTCAGTCAAGCTTGACAAATTTCTATCCAATGACACATCACTAGCAAGGGTACTTCTCATAAAAGCTCGTGACTTTATTACTTTGGAAGAAAGCGACACTTTGCCTGTTCTTCCCCTTCAAGAGTGTGTGCTTGTAATATAAAAGAAATAGCAAGCCTCACAATAAACATGTTGAGAGTCACTAAAGTGGGTTGAATGCTTGGAGTTTGTCATCAGGCAACGAGTGGACACAAATCGCTCTAGTTTGAATAACGTATCACATTAGTCTTTATATAAACGTTTTTAACTGAACCACTCTAGAAGCACGTATGTACACTTCGTCTCGAAACTAAAACACTTGGTAAAAAGACCATCTACCAATATCCGTATATCAATATTTTCCTTTCAGCGTGTAGGTGTTGACTTGTTCTGAGTTACTTAACCACAGTGTTACAATTTTGGTTGTTACGCACACCGACACTGTTGTCTTTCATCCAGTTTTCAATAACATGAGGTTGTAAGTTCCAGCACTCTAACAACTGAAGTCCTAGCAATATAACTACCAACATCCCCACTAAAGGTCTAACATTCTAACCACTACCATCTCCATTAACATTTTAACACTCTAATCACCACGAACTATACTAACACATTCTAACCACTACCATCACCATTAACATTTTAACACTCTAATCACCACGAACTATACTAACACATTCTAACCACTACCATCACCATTAACATTTTAACATTCTAACCACTACCATCTTCATTAACATTTTAACATTCTAACCACTACCATCTCCACTAAAGTTCCAACACTCTAACCACTACCATCTATACTAATACACTCTAACCACAACCATCTCCACTAACGTTTCAACATTCTAACCACCACCATCTCCAATAAAGTTCCAACATTCTAACCACCATGCAATGTTGCGATCACAATGTAAATATTCTAACATTTCGCTTCAGAAATAAAAGGTTCGTCTGCTTGTTTCAATGTAGAAGAAATTGTTTATTGCTAGGTTGAACAAAAAGCCATAAACACATATTTGACATATATATCAGATGCAGATGTATGTATATGCACATTAAAAGTACAAATACATGTACGTACACGTTAAATATATTTTGAGATTAAATACCTTCTCTAATCTCTGAGAAGCATTCGTTTGTTTTAGTCAAGAACGTGTAATGTTCTGCTTTTCATAAAACAGCTTTCGTTTAAGATTTACATTTTGTGTTTTCCTCAGCGAATTACGACTTCTCTTCGTAACACAGACCAACATATAGACGTACACATCACATGTACATAACACATGCCTGGGAACCAACGTGTTCTTATATAAACAGCTGAAACTTGATCGAACTGATTTGTACTTCGGGTTTCTTGATCACCTAAAATCACCGTCTTTATGTGTATGTATGTTTACTATGGCTCAGTGCAAGTAATTTAGTAGAACTCAAAACTGAACAAAAAATGTTGTGTAAACGATTTCCTTAAACCAGATATTATAACCTTAGTTTCTGATTTGTGTTCTTTTTTTGTAAGTTATCTATATAATAAAACTCGAAAAAATTACACGCATAAACAGCATGTTCTGCATACTCCACATGTTCAGTTTAAACATAACGTGTTTTGTTTTGTTTATCTAAATTAATAAATATTTTAGAAGACAAATTTGATATCAAGCTAGATTCGAACCAGAAACTCCGATTATAACTGGCAACTTGTGCAGTGCACTGGTTCTCACTTTATGATTGGTTAACCCCCATCGTAAGACATTAAACAAATTTTTAGCTCAAAAAGACGACAGTACTTCTATTAGGTTGTCCAGAAATAAATGTCGGAATTCTCACGATGACACTTAAGAAGCTGAATATTGAGTAACTTACCGTTGGTTGATTGATTTAATCCAATTTTTGTCGCTTAAAGGTGTCTTAATTGTCTGCTATTTCAACTCCAGTCAGAGTAAGTTTTGCAACCCACAAAGAAGGACTTTCGTTTGATTTTACTCTACGACTTCAAACTTGGACGAAAAGTTACCGAAACAAAAGGAACATCAACCAGGCATTTGGCCATGGATCTATCACTGAACGTAGAGTTCAGCGTTGGTTCCAAAGATTTCGCGACATGGAGATGAAAATTTGTTTGTTTTTGAATTTCGCGCAAAGCTACTCGAGGGCTATCTGCGCTAGCCGTCCCTAATTTAGCAGTGTGAGACTAGAGAGAAGGCAGCTAGTCATCACTACCTACCGCCAACTCTTAGGCTACTCTTTTACCAATGAATAGTGGGATTGACCGTCCCTAATTTAGCAGTGTGAGACTAGAGAGAAGGCAGCTAGTCATCACTACCTACCGCCAACTCTTAGGCTACTCTTTTACCAATGAATAGTGGGATTGACCGTCACATTATAACGCCCCCACGGCTAAAAGGGCGAGAATGTTTGGTGTGACGGGGATATGAACCGGCGTCCCTCAGATTACGAGTCGAGTGCCTTAACCCACCTGGCCATGCCGGACCCATCGTGGAAGGAAGCCATCCTTAGATGAAACCACATTAAGGGAAGCAGTTGAGACAGACCTTCGCACAACAGCACGTGAGCTTACAGAAAAGCTAGGCACTAGCAAATCAAGTATTGTCAATCACCTGAGTGCGATTGTTAAGACGAAAAAGTTGGATAAGTGGGTTCTGCATGAGCTGACTGAAGAACAACAAAATCGACGTTATAAGACCTGTCAAGGGTGACGCTCCAAAAATTGAAAGAAACTGAGAATCGAGGTTCTGCCTCATCCATCTTTATTTCCCAGGCCTTCCCCGACATATTTTTTTTCAAGCGCTTTGACAACTTTTCGAACAATAAACAGTTTCAAAACCAGACAGCTGCAAAAGAAGCTTTCAGGGAGTTCATTGACCACAGAAACTCTGACTACTACAACAGGGTTTTAAACAGCATCGTTACACGTTGGTAAAAAAGTGTGTTGAAGCAAATTGTGCTTACTTTAATTAAAGCATGTTTTACAACACTGGTTTATACTTTTCCAAACTTCGCACTTCAAAAACATTTATTTCTGGACAACCTAATATTTTATTTTCTTAAACATATAAATGTAACCTACCAAAGCCCTGCGTTCAATTCTCACCCATCTTATTCAAGTTTAAAATCTTCATTATAAGTAGACACTTCATGACAGATGACCAATCCTTTGCCTGTATATTTATTGTAGGTATTTATTGTTCTAGTTCCTGGACGTGTCGAATAAAGTTTTTAAGAGGTTAAAATTCTGATACACCAGTCTCTGGAAACAAACTAAGAACAAATCCGTGACACTATATTGTGGATGCCATTAAGAAAACACCGTGGAAAATCAAAACATTCACATCTTATAGGATGGGCCGTGCGTGGCCCAGCGAAAAGGCATGCAACTCCAATTATCCATGGTTCGAATACCCGATAAGCCGCTCAACATGTCTGTTAGTTTCAGCTGTGGTGCGATATAAAAGTGACAGGTACTCCTGATATTAAGTTCAAATAGCGATATGTACCATCCCTTTGATCAGCGACTGTAGTTTAAAAATGACTACACCTGAATCTTTAGGTCTCTTGTCATCTCCCATTTTCAAGTAACAGACTAGAGAAAAAGCAGTTGGATGACACCACTACCGCCAACTCTTAGGCAACCCACGACATCAAAGAGTGGAGGACATTGTATCGTCTTTTTTGGGGGATAGTGTCACCGTTACAGCCACGGCAGCACCAAACTGTGGAGGACATTGTTTTTTTTTGTGTAAGTGTGTGTTTTGGGGTGGGGCACCGTCACACCCATAGCACCAAAGTATGGAGTGCATTTGTGTGTATGTGTCTTGGTTTTGGGGGGCGTTGCTGGGGCTTGACGAGAGACGAACAACAAAAGTTTGGTTCATAGACCACGCTCAGCCTTTGAGGTCTATTTCAGTTCATATGTTGCATGATTTTCAAGTAAAAAATACGAAATCTTACATCGCAGACACGTTTTATTAAGAGATTTTATCTCAATCCATCCCCAGTGAACAACTGATATCCCTCGATGACGATGATCAGATAAACTTGGTTAAAATATAAGAAAAAATATGGTTTATTTATATACAGTCCCACCCCAGTACTTGTTGTTATAAATCATAGAGTCATACTAATTAAGAAGAGATCAACGAATTATTTATATACAGTCCACCCCCAGTACTTATTGTTAGAAATCATACAGTCATACTAATTAAGAAGAGATCAACGAATTATTTATATACAGTCCACCCCCAGTACTTATTGTTATAAATCACAGAGTCATACTAATTAAGAAGAGATCAACGAATTATTTATATACAGTCCACCCCCAGTACTTATTGTTAGAAATCATACAGTCAAACTAATTAAGAAGAGAGCAACGAATTATTTATATACAGTCCACCCCCCAGTACTTGTTGTTATAAATCATAGAGTCATACTAATTAAGAAGAGATCAACGAATTATTTATATACAGTCCACCCTCCAGTACTTGTTGTTATAAATCACAGAGTCATACTAATTAAGAAGAGATCAACGAATTATTTATATACAGTCCACCCTCCAGTACTTGTTGTTATAAATCACAGTCATACTAATTAAGAAGAGATCAACGAATTATTTATATACAGTCCACCCCCCAGTACTTGTTGTTATAAATCATAGAGTCATACTAATTAAGAAGAGATCAACGAATTATTTATATACAGTCCACCCCTCAGTGCTTGTTGTTATAAATCCTAGAGTCATACTAATTAAGAAGACATCAACAAATTATATATATACAGTCCACCCCCCCCCGTACTTGTTATAAATCACAGAGTCAAACTAATTAAGAAGAGATCAACGAATTATTTATATACAGTCCACCCTCCAGTACTTGTTGTTATAAATCACAGAGTCATACTAATTAAGAAGAGATCAACAAAGCTTATATGTAGTAATCTTCACGGTTTTTTTTATACCTGATTCAGGCGAAAGAAGTTTGTAATAAGCTCAACTAAGGGTATCAAATATTAAAATCAACCTTACTGCTATTAGACGCCTGTTTTCGGTAGATAAGGCGCAATGTACTTCACATATTGTTTGATCATACAAGTCTTCCTCTGGATAATAAGCACAATCATATACCACTTATCGATTGGTTAGATCGCAAACTCGTAAGAGCATGAGTGATTAGTATACTGGACTGTGGAGTTAATGTTCCATGGTTTGAGTCTCGTTAAAAAAAATATCCTCTACATTTTGAAGCCGCGGGTAAGTTTATAACAGTGAAGGTCAATACCAATTAGTCAGTCAGACATGAGTAACTTTATTATGAAAGGAAATTGTTGCCCAACCTTCACTCTAGTCAATCGCATCAAAATTAGGGATACGTAGGGAAGTCAGTCCTCTCGGATCTAGGACAAAAAAACAATCAAAAGTTTCTGTTAATGCTATATTACTATTACAAAAAGATCGATACACATTACACATTACTCTTGGCCTCGTCCTTGTTCGACATAACCATCCCAGTTCGCAGCTTCTACAACTCTTTTAAATAGAACATAAATAAGATAAAGATAAACATGATTATTCATGTTTTTTATTTAAATACCACTTACATATATACACACACCAGGTGTCTCTACTTTACTTGTTCTGTTTTTTTGTTGTTCTTTTTAATAAGACGTCCTCCAAAACTTCATGAAACCACATTCCAAAGACATATGAGACCAGACCATTTAATCAAACCAATATATGGGACGTGATTTAACTATATTACTAATACAACGTTAACCAGTGTATGGGACGTGATTTAACTATATTACTAACACAACGTTAACCAATGTATAGGACGTGATTTAACTATATTACTAATACAACGTTAACCAGTGTATGGGACGTGATTTAACTATATTACTAATACAACGTTAACCAGTGTATGGGACGTGATTTAACTATATTACTAATACAACGTTAACCAGTGTATGGGACGTGATTTAATTATATTACGAATACAAAGTCAACGAAATTTTGGAAGCATCTTCACTATATCACTAATCCAACTAATCCAACTGGATTCAAATTTACTAGATCGTTACTATAAGGTTAATCAGTATTTTGACTGTTTTTTAACTAGATCACTACTACAACGTTAACCGAAGTTTTCAAAGACAGATCATTACACCACTAATCCAATGTAAACCAAGGTTTTGAACGATAGTTCACTTCACCACTAATGTGACGTTAACCAATGTCTTGGATGCAAGTTCACTTCACCACTATTACAACATTACCCAAAGTTTTGAACGATAGTTCACTACATCACTAATACAACGTTACTAATGTTATGAAAGAAATATCATTAGATCACTAATACAATGTTAAGTAAAGTTTTGGATGCCAGTTCACTACATCACTAATACAACGTTAATGAACGTTTCGGATGCCAGTTCACTACATCACTAATACAACGTTACCAATGTTATTAAAAAATATCACTACATCACTAATACAACGTTACCAATGTTATTAAAAAATATCACTACATCACTAATACAACGTGAACCAATGTTATGGACACGAGTTCCTTTATCACTAATAGAGCATTAACTAAAGTTTTAAAAGCGATTTCACTACATCACAAATACAACGTTAACCAAAGTTTTGGATCCTAGTTTACTAAATCACAAATACGACGACAGCCAATGTTTTGAAAGACAGTTCACTACACCACTAATACAATATTAATCAAAGTTTTGGATGCCAGATCATTAAATCCGTAATAGAACGTTAACCAATGTTTTGGATGCCAGATTACTACATCAGTAATACAACGTTACCAATGTTATCAAAGACATATCACTACATCACTAATACATTGTTAACCAAAAGTTTTGGATACCAGTTCAATACATCACTAATATAACGTTAACCAACGTTTTGGATGCCAGTTCACTACATCACTGTTACAACGATACAAATGTTTTGGAAGAGAGTTCACTGGATCTCTAATACAACGTTACCGGATGTTTTGGATGCGAGTTCACTACATCACTAATATAACAATAAGCAATATTTTGAAAGACAGTTCACTACATTCCTAAGAGACGTTAACCAATGTTTTGGATGCGAGTTCACTACATCAATAATATAACAATAAGCAATATTTTGAATGCCCGTTCACTACATCACTAATACAAGCATAACCAATGTTTTAAACGCTAGTTCACTACATTACTAGTACAACGATAACCAGCGTTTTGTATACCAGATCACTCCTTCTCTAATACAACAATAACCGATGTTTTGGATGCCAGTTCAGTACATTACTACTACAACGTTCACCAATGTTTTGGCTATCATTCAGTGCACGATCTCTGTTAATCTTGCCAAGTAATCAAACTCTTACATTGGAGTTTGAGGACGTAATGTTTTTTAATGCTTATATAACAAAAACGTAAAAACAAGAAGACGTGCTGTTTCTAGAAATGAGGAAAAACGTGGATTAAATAAGGATATCCAGAAAAGCTATTTATTTCGAAGAATGATTCCATGATTCGATGGTTGATTCGAAGCACAGTCACATACAGTCCAGAGACTGGGCGCCTATCGACAACTCTGATATTTATCAATATTAATTATCCTTTTTTTAAATTTTAGCAGCTATTACGGTATATACAATGAGTTCCTGTAGAGCTATTTTTCTTTTTTCGTTTAATTTTATGAACGGTGCCTTTGTTTTATAGTTGTTAACCATATCTCAAAATATCAATCAACTATTCAGCTACGTTGGGCCTTCATTCACTTATCATCTATTCAAAAATATTTATATATAGTAGATTTTATAACATAACATATATTGGTGCTGCTTTATATTGCAATATTATATAATACCAGAAGTATAAAAAAGGGATATTGGGTGGCTGATACGTGTTTTTAAAAATCGAGGGAGGTAGATGGTACTGGGTTTCTATTTTTGCGTTGTTAGGGGCCCACAAGTAGCATTATGGTATGTCTCTAAACACCCGCGATAGGCAGAGTACAAATAGCCCATTGTGTAGCTCTGGGCTTAACTTTCCAACAACGTCTTTGGGTGTAACCATGATGCACACAACAGGTCCTAGATGGTCGGTGTAGTGCGATCTGGGACGTTATGGGTGTAAGGACCCAGATTCTATTAAACCTGTAGTATGCTGTAATGTTGCATCTATTAATTTTATTTGGTTTAATCGACAGAATATCACAAGTGTTTCTGGATTCTCTTTTATGTAATATTGTAAGAAAGGTATATTTTCACATTCCCTCGTTCCAGTTTTGTTGGTGTCATCATGTGTTTATTGGCGCGTATGTTTCTTGCAAAATAAGGTTATATTTCTCTGCAGACACACACAAACACATCTATATGAAAGGTCTTTCTGCAGCATTATTCAAATCGTACGTTAGAAATTTCAAATATTCCAAATTTGGTTGTACACAACCTAACACATCCATCAGAAGCCAAGGAGTGTTTTTATCCTAAAATTTGTTGAGCATTAAAAGTAAGTTCAATCCGGAAACTCCTAAAGAGGGCAGTTTTGTACGTATCTTTTCGAGACAAGTTTTCGTTTGTTAATTGATAAATATAAAAGTGAAATTATGGTGGTGTTTCTTAATAAGCCCAAAGCTACACAAAGGGCTACTGTGCCACTAGGGTGCTTTATATGAAATACAGCATCCTCAAGCTGTTAGTAAATTCAATATATATTCTCGGCATAATTAATTAAACAATTCCCAACATTTCATGCTTCTCCTATAACCTTTCTTCTGTTTCGATTTCAATTGAGAAGATCGAATCATCACTATAATCAGCAGTAGGATAAGCTGACAGAAACACTTTGAAAGCAGCTACAGACATAATACTGTACTCGATTTGCTGCACATTATCTATCAAGAGGTTCTGAACGGCTCCTAAAAACCTAATTCTTGTCATTTAGAGAATTCCTGGGTTTGGTCGTTAAGCTTGCGATCTGCTTCATGATTTCAGTCACCTTGTCGCTTCAAATCACTTTTCAAAGTCCTAATGCTAAAGAAGTATAGGAAATGCACTCTTTTTTAGCCAATAAAAACTTCCAAAAATTATAGGTTTCAAATTGTGTCCATTTATCTATCTCAACACTCACCTGTTTGTTTGTCTAAATGTATCGGTGTATCCATTTATCCATCCCAACAGTCGTCTGTTTGTTCGTCTAAATGTATCGGTGTATCCATTTATCCATGCCAACAGTCGTCTGTTTGTTTGTCTAAATGTATCGGTGTATCCATTTATCCATCCCAACAGTCATCTGTTTGTTTGTCTAAATGTATCGGTGTATCCATCTCAACAATCATCTGTTTGTTTGTCTAAATGTATCGGTGTATCCATCTCAACAGTTATCTGTTTGTTTGTCTAAATGTATCGGTGTATCCATCTCAACAGTCATCTGTTTGTTTGTCTAAATGTATCGGTGTATCCATCTCAACAGTCATCTGTTTGTTTGTCTAAATGTATCGGTGTATCCATCTCAACAGTCATCTGTTTGTTTGTCTAAATGTATCGGTGTATCCATCTCAACAGTCATCTGTTTGTTTGTCTAAATGTATCGGTGTATCCATCTCAACAGTCATCTGTTTGTTTGTCTAAATGTATCGGTGTATCCATCTCAACAGTCATCTGTTTGTTTGTCTAAATGTATCGATGTATCCATCTCAACAGTCATCTGTTTGTTTGTCTAAATGTATCGGTGTATCCATCTCAACAGTCATCTGTTTGTTTGTCTAAATGTGTCGGTGTATCCATTTATCTATCTCAACAGTTATATGTTTGTTTCTCTAAATGTATCGGTGTATCCATTTATCCATGCCAACAGTCGTCTGTTTGTTTATCCAAAATATCGGTGTATCCATTTATCCATTCCAACAGTCATCTGTTTGTTTGTCTAAATGTATCGGTGTATCCATTTATCCATCCCAACAGTCGTCTGTTTGTTTGTCTAAATGTATTGGTGTATCCATTTATCCATGCCAACAGTCGTCTGTTTGTTTGTCTAAATGTATCGGTGTATCCATTTATCCATCCCAACAGTCATCTCTTTGTTTGTCTAAATGTATCGGTGTATCCATCTCAACAGTCATCTGTTTGTTTGTCTAAATGTATCGGTGTATCCATCTCAACAGTCATCTGTTTGTTTGTCTAAATGTATCGGTGTATCCATCTCAACAGTCATCTGTTTGTTTGTCTAAATGTATCGGTGTATCCATCTCAACAGTCATCTGTTTGTTTGTCTAAATGTATCGGTGCATCCATCTCAACAGTCATCTGTTTGTTTGTCTAAACGTATCGGTGTATCCATCTCAAGAGTCATCTGTTTGTTTGTCTAAATGTATCGGTGTATCCATCTCAACAGTCATCTCTTTGTTTGTCTAAATGTATCGGTGTATCCATTTCAACAGTCATCTGTTTGTTTGTCTAAATGTATCGGTGTATCCATCTCAACAGTCATCTGTTTGTTTGTCTAAATGTATCGGTATATCCATCTCAACAGTCATCTATTTGTTTGTCTAAATGTATCGGTGTATTTATCTCAACAGTCATCCGTTTGTTTGTCTAAATGTATCGGTGTATCCATTTATCTATCTCAACAGTCATCTGTTTGTTTGTCTAAATGTATCGGTGTATCCATCTCAACAGTCATCTGTTTGTTTGTCTAAATGTATCGGTGTATCCATCTCAACAGTCATCTGTTTGTTTGTCTAAATGTATCGGTGTATCCATCCCAACAGTCATCTGTTTCTTTGTCTAAATGTATCGGTGTATCCATCCCAACAGTCATCTGTTTGTTTGTCTAAATGTATCGGTGTATCCATCCCAACAGTCATCTGTTTGTTTGTCTAAATGTATCGGTGTATCCATCCCAACAGTCATCTGTTTGTTTGTCTAAATGTATCGGTGTATCCATCTCAACAGTCATCTGTTTGTTTCTCTAAATGTATCGGTGTATCCATCTCAACAGTCATCTGATTGTTTGTCTAAATGTATCGGTGTATCCATCTCAACAGTCATCTGTTTGTTTGTCTAAATGTATCGGTGTATCCATCTCAACAGTCATCTGTTTGTTTGTCTAAATGTATCGGTGTATCCATCTCAACAGTCATCTGTTTGTTTGTCTAAATGTATCGGTGTATCCATTTATCCATCTCAACTGTCATCTGTTTGTTTGTCTAAATGTATCGGTGTATCCATCTCAACAGTTATCTGTTTATTTGTCTAAATGTATTGGTGTATCCATCTCAACAGTTATCTGTTTGTTTCTCTAAATGTATCGGTGTATCCATCTCAACAGTCATCTGTTTGTTTCTCTAAATGTATCGGTGTATCCATCTCAACAGTCATCTGTTTGTTTGTCTAAATGTATCGGTGTATCCATCTCAACATTCATCTGTTTGTTTGTCTAAATGTATCGGTGTATCCATCTCAACAGTCATCTGTTTGTTTGTCTAAATGTATCGGTGTATCCATCCCAACAGTCATCTGTTTGTTTGTCTAAATGTATCGGTGTATCCATCTCAACAGTTATCTGTTTGTTTGTCTAAATGTATCGGTGTATCCATCTCAACAGTTATCTGTTTCTTTGTCTAAATGTATCGGTGTATCCATCTCAACAGTCATCTGTTTGTTTGTCTAAATGTATCGGTATATCCATCTCAACAATCATCTGTTTGTTTGTCTAAATGTATCGGTGTATCCATCTCAACAGTCATCTGTTTGTTTGTCTAAATGTATCGGTGTATCCATCTCAACAGTCATCTGTTTGTTTGTCTAAATGTATCGGTGTATCCATCTCAACAGTCATCTGTTTGTTTGTCTAAATGTATCGGTGTATCCATCTCAACAGTCATCTGTTTGTTTGTCTAAATGTATCGGTGTATCCATTTATCCATCCCAACAGTCATCTGTTTGTTTGTCTAAATGTATCGGTGTATCCATCTCAACAGTCATCTGTTTGTTTGTCTAAATGTATCGGTGTATCCATCTCAACAGTCATCTGTTTGTTTGTCTAAATGTATCGGTGTATCCATCTCAACAGTCATCCGTTTGTTTGTCTAAATGTATCGGTGTATCCATTTATCTATCTCAACAGTTATATGTTTGTTTGTCTAAATGTATCGGTGTATCCATCTCAACAGTCATCTGTTTGTTTGTCTAAATGTATCGGTGTATCCATCTCAACAGTCATCTGTTTGTTTGTCTAAATGTATCGGTGTATCCATCTCAACACATCTGTTTGTTTGTCTAAATGTATCGGTGTTTGTCATTGTCTAAATGTATCGGTGTATCAACAGTTATCTGTTTGTTTGTCTAAATGTATCGGTGTATCCATCTCAACAGTCATCTGTTTGTTTGTCTAAATGTATCGGTGTATCCATCAACAGTATCGGTGTAAATGTATCGGTGTATCCATCTCAACAGTCATCTGTTTGTTTGTCTAAATGTATCGGTGTATCCATCTCAACAGTCATCTGTTTGTTTGTCTAAATGTATCGGTGTATCCATCTCAACAGTCATCTGTTTGTTTGTCTAAATGTATCGGTGTATCCATCTCAACAGTCATCTGTTTGTTTGTCTAAATGTATCGGTGTATCCATCTCAACAACAGTCGGTGTATCTGTTTGTTTGTCTAAATGTATCGGTGTATCCATCCCAACAGTCATCTGTTTGTTTGTCTAAATGTATCGGTGTATCCATCTCAACAGTCATCTGTTTGTTTGTCTAAATGTATCGGTGTATCCATCTCAACAGTCATCTGTTTGTTTGTCTAAATGTATCGGTGTATCCATCTCAACAGTCATCTGTTTGTTTGTCTAAATGTATCGGGTGTATCCGGTGTATCCATCTCAACAGTCATCTGTTTGTTTGTCTAAATGTATCGGTGTATCCATCTCAACAGTCATCTGTTTGTTTGTCTAAATGTATCGGTGTATCCATCTCAACAGTCATCTGTTTGTTTGTCTAAATGTAGTCATCTGTTTGTTTGTCTAAATGTATCGGTGTATCCATCTCAACAGTCATCTGTTTGTTTGTCTAAATGTATCGGTGTATCCATCTCAACAGTCATCTGTTTGTTTGTCTAAATGTATCGGTGTATCCATCTCAACAGTCATCTGTTTGTTTGTCTAAATGTATCGGTGTATCCATCTCAACAGTCATCTGTTTGTTTGTCTAAATGTATCGGTGTATCCATCTCAACAGTCATCTGTTTGTTTGTCTAAATGTATCGGTGTATCCATCTCAACAGTCATCTGTTTGTTTGTCTAAATGTATCGGTGTATCCATCTCAACAGTCATCTGTTTGTTTGTCTAAATGTATCGGTGTATCCATCTCAACAGTCATCTGTTTGTTTGTCTAAATGTATCGGTGTATCCATCTCAACAGTCATCCGTTTGTTTGTCTAAATGTATCGGTGTATCCATTTATCCATGCCAACAGTATCTGTTTGTTTGTCTAAATGTATCGGGTGTATCCATCCCAACAGTCATCTGTTTGTTTGTCTAAATGTATCGGTGTATCCATCCATGCCAACAGTCATCTGTTTGTTTGTCTAAATGTATCGGTGTATCCATCTCAACAGTCATCTGTTTGTTTGTCTAAATGTATCGGTGTATCCATCTCAACAGTCATCTGTTTGTTTGTCTAAATGTATCGGTGTATCCATCTCAACAGTCATCTGTTTGTTTGTCTAAATGTATCGGTGTATCCATCCCAACAGTCATCTGTTTGTTTGTCTAAATGTATCGGTGTATCCATTTATCCATGCCAACAGTCGTCTGTTTGTTTGTCTAAATGTATCGGTGTATCCATCTCAACAGTCATCTGTTTGTTTGTCTAAATGTATCGGTGTATCCATCTCAACAGTCATCTGTTTGTTTGTCTAAATGTATCGGTGTATCCATCTCAACAGTCATCTGTTTGTTTGTCTAAATGTATCGGTGTATCCATCTCAACAGTCATCTGTTTGTTTGTCTAAATGTATCGGTGTATCCATCTCAACAGTCATCTGTTTGTTTGTCTAAATGTATCGGTGTATCCATCTCAACAGTCATCTGTTTGTTTGTCTAAATGTATCGGTGTATCCATCTCAACAGTCATCTGTTTGTTTGTCTAAATGTATCGGTGTATCCATCTCAACAGTCATCTGTTTGTTTGTCTAAATGTATCGGTGTATCCATCTCAACAGTCATCTGTTTGTTTGTCTAAATGTATCGGTGTATCCATCTCAACAGTCATCTGTTTGTTTGTCTAAATGTATCGGTGTATCCATCTCAACAGTCATCTGTTTGTTTGTCTAAATGTATCGGTGTATCCATCTCAACAGTCATCTGTTTGTTTGTCTAAATGTATCGGTGTATCCATCTCAACAGTCATCTGTTTGTTTGTCTAAATGTATCGGTGTATCCATCTCAACAGTCATCTGTTTGTTTGTCTAAATGTATCGGTGTATCCATCTCAACAGTCATCTGTTTGTTTGTCTAAATGTATCGGTGTATCCATCTCAACAGTCATCTGTTTGTTTGTCTAAATGTATCGGTGTATCCATCTCAACAGTCATCTGTTTGTTTGTCTAAATGTATCGGTGTATCCATCAACAGTCATCTGTTTGTTTGTCTAAATGTATCGGTGTATCCATCTCATCTGTTTGTTTGTCTAAATGTATCGGTGTATCCATCTCAACAGTCATCTAAATGTATCGGTGTATCCATCTCAACAGTCATCTGTTTGTTTGTCTAAATGTATCGGTGTATCCATCTCAACAGTCATCTGTTTGTTTGTCTAAATGTATCGGTGTATCCATCTCAACAGTCATCTGTTTGTTTGTCTAAATGTATCGGTGTATCCATCTCAACAGTCATCTGTTTGTTTGTCTAAATGTATCGGTGTATCCATCTCAACAGTCATCTGTTTGTTTGTCTAAATGTATCGGTGTATCCATCTCAACAGTCATCTGTTTGTTTGTCTAAATGTATCGGTGTATCCATCTCAACAGTCATCTGTTTGTTTGTCTAAATGTATCGGTGTATCCATCTCAACAGTCATCTGTTTGTTTGTCTAAATGTATCGGTGTATCCATCTCAACAGTCATCTGTTTGTTTGTCTAAATGTATCGGTGTATCCATCTCAACAGTCATCTGTTTGTTTGTCTAAATGTATCGGTGTATCCATCTCAACAGTCATCTGTTTGTTTGTCTAAATGTATCGGTGTATCCATCTCAACAGTCATCTGTTTGTTTGTCTAAATGTATCGGTATCCATTTATCCATCTCAACAGTCATCTGTTTGTTTGTCTAAATGTATCGGTGTATCCATCTCAACAGTCATCTGTTTGTTTGTCTAAATGTATCGGTGTATCCATCTCAACAGTCATCTGTTTGTTTGTCTAAATGTATCGGTGTATCCATCTCAACAGTCATCTGTTTGTTTGTTTGTCTAAATGTATCGGTGTATCCATCTCAATCTGTTTGTTTGTCTAAATGTAGTCATCTGTTTGTTTGTCTAAATGTATCGGTGTATCCATCTCAACAGTCATCTGTTTGTTTGTCTAAATGTATCGGTGTATCCATCTCAACAGTCATCTGTTTGTTTGTCTAAATGTATCGGTGTATCCATCTCAACAGTCATCTGTTTGTTTGTCTAAATGTATCGGTGTATCCATCTCAACAGTCATCTGTTTGTTTGTCTAAATGTATCGGTGTATCCATCTCAACAGTCATCTGTTTGTTTGTCTAAATGTATCGGTGTATCCATCTCAACAGTCATCTGTTTGTTTGTCTAAATGTATCGGTGTATCCATCTCAACAGTCATCTGTTTGTTTGTCTAAATGTATCGGTGTATCCATCTCAACAGTCATCTGTTTGTTTGTCTAAATGTATCGGTGTATCCATCTCAACAGTCATCTGTTTGTTTGTCTAAATGTATCGGTGTATCCATCTCAACAGTCATCTGTTTGTTTGTCTAAATGTATCGGTGTATCCATCTCAACAGTCATCTGTTTGTTTGTCTAAATGTATCGGTGTATCCATCTCAACAGTCATCTGTTTGTTTGTCTAAATGTATCGGTGTCAGTCTGTTTGTTTGTCTAAATGTATCGGTGTATCCATCCTCCAACAGTCATCTGTTTGTTTGTCTAAATGTATCGGTGTATCCATTTATCCATGCCAACAGTCATCTGTTTGTTTGTCTAAATGTATCGGTGTATCCATCTCAACAGTATCCATCGGTGTATCCAACAGTCATCTGTTTGTTTGTCTAAATGTATCGGTGTATCCATTTATCCATCTCAACAGTCATCTGTTTGTTTGTCTAAATGTATCGGTGTATCCATCTCAACAGTCATCTGTTTGTTTGTCAGTCCATCTCAACAGTTCTGTTTGTTTTGTCTAAATGTATCGGTGTATCCATCTCAACAGTCATCTGTTTGTTTGTCTAAATGTATCGGTGTATCCATCTCAACAGTCATCTGTTTGTTTGTCTAAATGTATCGGTGTATCCATCTCAACAGTCATCTGTTTGTTTGTCTAAATGTATCGGTGTATCCATCTCAACAGTCATCTGTTTGTTTGTCTAAATGTATCGGTGTATCCATCTCAACAGTCATCTGTTTGTTTGTCTAAATGTATCGGTGTATCCATCTCAACAGTCATCTGTTTGTTTGTCTAAATGTATCGGTGTATCCATCTCAACAGTCATCTGTTTGTTTGTCTAAATGTATCGGTGTATCCATCTCAACAGTCATCTAAATGTATCGGTGTATCCATCAACAGTCATCTGTTTGTTTGTCTAAATGTATCGGTGTATCCATCTCAACAGTCATCTGTTTGTTTGTCTAAATGTATCGGTGTATCCATCTCAACAGTCATCTGTTTGTTTGTCTAAATGTATCGGTGTATCCATCTCAACAGTCATCTGTTTGTTTGTCTAAATGTATCGGTGTATCCATCTCAACAGTCATCTGTTTGTTTGTCTAAATGTATCGGTGTATCCATCTCAACAGTCATCTGTTTGTTTGTCTTGTTTGTTTGTCTAAATGTATCGGTGTATCCATCTCAACAGTCATCTGTTTGTTTGTCTAAATGTATCGGTGTATCGGTGTATCCATCAACAGTCATCTGTTTGTTTGTCTAAATGTATCGGTGTATCCATCTCAACAGTCATCTGTTTGTTTGTCTAAATGTATCGGTGTATCCATCTCAACAGTCATCTGTTTGTTTGTCTAAATGTATCGGTGTATCCATCTCAACAGTCATCTGTTTGTTTGTCTAAATGTATCGGTGTATCCATCTCAACAGTCATCTGTTTGTTTGTCTAAATGTATCGGTGTATCCATCGGTGTATCCAACAGTCATCTGTTTGTTTGTCTAAATGTATCGGTGTATCCATCTCAACAGTCATCTGTTTGTTTGTCTAAATGTATCGGTGTATCCATCTCAACAGTCATCTGTTTGTTTGTCTAAATGTATCGGTGTATCCATCTCAACAGTCATCTGTTTGTTTGTCTAAATGTATCGGTGTGTATCCATCGGTGTATCCATCTCAACAGTCATCTGTTTGTTTGTCTAAATGTATCGGTGTATCCATCTCAACAGTCATCTGTTTGTTTGTCTAAATGTATCGGTGTATCCATCTGTATCTGTTTGTTTGTCTAAATGTATCGGTGTATCCATCTCAACAGTCATCTGTTTGTTTGTCTAAATGTATCGGTGTATCCATCTCAACAGTCATCTGTTTGTTTGTCTAAATGTATCGGTGTATCCATCTCAACAGTCATCTGTTTGTTTGTCTAAATGTATCGGTGTATCCATCTCAACAGTCATCTGTTTGTTTGTCTAAATGTATCGGTGTATCCATCTCAACAGTCATCTGTTTGTTTGTCTAAATGTATCGGTGTATCCATCTCAACAGTCATCTGTTTGTTTGTCTAAATGTATCGGTGTATCCATCTCAACAGTCATCTGTTTGTTTGTCTAAATGTATCGGTGTATCCATCTCAACAGTCATCTGTTTGTTTGTCTAAATGTATCGGTGTATCCATCTCAACAGTCATCTGTTTGTTTGTCTAAATGTATCGGTGTATCCATCTCAACAGTCATCTGTTTGTTTGTCTAAATGTATCGGTGTATCCATCTCAACAGTCATCTGTTTGTTTGTCTCAACAGTCATCTGTTTGTTTGTCTAAATGTATCGGTGTATCCATCTCAACAGTCATCTGTTTGTTTGTCTAAATGTATCGGTGTATCCATCTCAACAGTCATCTGTTTGTTTGTCTAAATGTATCGGTGTATCCATCTCAACAGTCATCTGTTTGTTTGTCTAAATGTATCGGTGTATCCATCTCAACAGTCATCTGTTTGTTTGTCTAAATGTATCGGTGTATCCATCTCAACAGTCATCTGTTTGTTTGTCTAAATGTATCGGTGTATCCATCTCAACAGTCATCTGTTTGTTTGTCTAAATGTATCGGTGTATCCATCTCAACAGTCATCTGTTTGTTTGTCTAAATGTATCGGTGTATCCATCTCAACAGTCATCTGTTTGTTTGTCTAAATGTATCGGTGTATCCATCTCAACAGTCATCTGTTTGTTTGTCTAAATGTATCGGTGTATCCATCTCAACAGTCATCTGTTTGTTTGTCTAAATGTATCGGTGTATCCATCTCAACAGTCATCTGTTTGTTTGTCTAAATGTATCTATCCATCAACAGTATCTGTTTGTTTGTCTAAATGTATCGGTGTATCCATCTCAACAGTCATCTGTTTGTTTGTCTAAATGTATCGGTGTATCCATCTCAACAGTCATCTGTTTGTTTGTCTAAATGTATCGGTGTATCCATCTCAACAGTCATCTGTTTGTTTGTCTAAATGTATCGGTGTATCCATCTCAACAGTCATCTGTTTGTTTGTCTAAATGTATCGGTGTATCCATCTCAACAATCTGTTTGTTTGTCTAAATGTATCGGTGTATCCATCTCAACAGTTTGTTTGTCTAAATGTATCGGTGTATCCATCTCAACAGTCATCTGTTTGTTTGTCTAAATGTATCGGTGTATCCATCTCAACAGTCATCTGTTTGTTTGTCTAAATGTATCGGTGTATCCATCTCAACAGTCATCTGTTTGTTTGTCTAAATGTATCGGTGTATCCATCTCAACAGTCATCTGTTTGTTTGTCTAAATGTATCGGTGTATCCATCTCAAAGTCATCTGTTTGTTTGTCTAAATGTATCGGTGTATCCATCTGTTTGTTTGTCTAAATGTATCGGTGTATCCATCTCAACAGTCATCTGTTTGTTTGTCTAAATGTATCGGTGTATCCATCTCAACAGTCATCTGTTTGTTTGTCTAAATGTATCGGTGTATCCATCTCAACAGTCATCTGTTTGTTTGTCTAAATGTATCGGTGTATCCATCTCAACAGTCATCTGTTTGTTTGTCTAAATGTATCGGTGTATCCATCTCAACAGTCATCTGTTTGTTTGTCTAAATGTATCGGTGTATCCATCTCAACAGTCATCTGTTTGTTTGTCTAAATGTATCGGTGTATCCATCTCAACAGTCATCTGTTTGTTTGTCTAAATGTATCGGTGTATCCATCTCAACAGTCATCTGTTTGTTTGTCTAAATGTATCGGTGTATCCATCTCAACAGTCATCTGTTTGTTTGTCTAAATGTATCGGTGTATCCATCTCAACAGTCATCTGTTTGTTTGTCTAAATGTATCGGTGTATCCATCAACATCTGTTTGTTTGTCTAAATGTATCGGTGTAACAGTCATCTGTTTGTTTGTCTAAATGTATCGGTGTATCCATCTCAACAGTCATCTGTTTGTTTGTCTAAATGTATCGGTGTATCCATCTCAACAGTCATCTGTTTGTTTGTCTAAATGTATCGGTGTATCCATCTCAACAGTCATCTGTTTGTTTGTCTAAATGTATCGGTGTATCCATCTCAACAGTCATCTGTTTGTTTGTCTAAATGTATCGGTGTATCCATCTCAACAGTCATCTGTTTGTTTGTCTAAATGTATCGGTGTATCCATCTCAACAGTCATCTGTTTGTTTGTCTAAATGTATCGGTGTATCCATCTCAACAGTCATCTGTTTGTTTGTCTAAATGTATCGGTGTATCCATCTCAACAGTCATCTGTTTGTTTGTCTAAATGTATCGGTGTATCCATCTCAACAGTCATCTGTTTGTTTGTCTAAATGTATCGGTGTATCCATCTCAACAGTCATCTGTTTGTTTGTCTAAATGTATCGGTGTATCCATCTCAACAGTCATCTGTTTGTTTGTCTAAATGTATCGGTGTATCCATCTCAACAGTCATCTGTTTGTTTGTCTAAATGTATCGGTGTATCCATCTCAACAGTCATCTGTTTGTTTGTCTAAATGTATCGGTGTATCCATGTATCCATCATCCCAACAGTCATCTGTTTGTTTGTCTAAATGTATCGGTGTATCCATCTCAACAGTCATCTGTTTGTTTGTCTAAATGTATCGGTGTATCCATCTCAACAGTTATCTGTTTGTTTGTCTAAATGTATCGGTGTATCCATCTCAACAGTCATCTGTTTGTTTGTCTAAATGTATCGGTGTATCCATCTCAACAGTCATCTGTTTGTTTGTCTAAATGTATCGGTGTATCCATCTCAACAGTCATCTGTTTGTTTGTCTAAATGTATCGGTGTATCCATCTCAACAGTCATCTGTTTGTTTGTCTAAATGTATCGGTGTATCCATCTCAACAGTCATCTGTTTGTTTGTCTAAATGTATCGGTGTATCCATCTCAACAGTCATCTGTTTGTTTGTCTAAATGTATCGGTGTATCCATCTCAACAGTCATCTGTTTGTTTGTCTAAATGTATCGGTGTATCCATCTCAACAGTCATCATCTGTTTGTTTGTCTAAATGTATCGGTCTAAATGTGTATCCATCTCAACAGTCATCTGTTTGTTTGTCTAAATGTATCGGTGTATCCATCTCAACAGTCATCTGTTTGTTTGTCTAAATGTATCAGGTGTATATCGGTTTATCCATCTCAACAGTCATCTGTTTGTTTGTCTAAATGTATCGGTGTATCCATCTCAACAGTCATCTGTTTGTTTGTCTAAATGTATCGGTGTATCCATCTCAACAGTCATCTGTTTGTTTGTCTAAATGTATCGGTGTATCCATCTCAACAGTCATCTGTTTGTTTGTCTAAATGTATCGGTGTATCCATCTCAACAGTCATCTGTTTGTTTGTCTAAATGTATCGGTGTATCCATCTCAACAGTCATCTGTTTGTTTGTCTAAATGTATCGGTGTATCCATCTCAACAGTCATCTGTTTGTTTGTCTAAATGTATCGGTGTATCCATCTCAACAGTCATCTGTTTGTTTGTCTAAATGTATCGGTGTATCCATCTCAACAGTCATCTGTTTGTTTGTCTAAATGTATCGGTGTATCCATCTCAACAGTCATCTGTTTGTTTGTCTAAATGTATCGGTGTATCCATCTCAACAGTCATCTGTTTGTTTGTCTAAATGTATCGGTGTATCCATCTCAACAGTCATCTGTTTGTTTGTCTAAATGTATCGGTGTATCCATCTCAACAGTCATCTGTTTGTTTGTCTAAATGTATCGGTGTATCCATCTCAACAGTCATCTGTTTGTTTGTCTAAATGTATCGGTGTATCCATCTCAACAGTCATCTGTTTGTTTGTCTAAATGTATCGGTGTATCCATCCCAACAGTCATCTGTTTGTTTGTCTAAATGTATCGGTGTATCCATCTCAACAGTCATCTGTTTGTTTGTCTAAATGTATCGGTGTATCCATCTCAACAGTCATCTGTTTGTTTGTCTAAATGTATCGGTGTATCCATCTCAACAGTTATCTGTTGTTTGTCTAAATGTATCGGTGTATCCATCTCAACATCTGTTTGTTTGTCTAAATGTATCGGTGGTCAACAGTCATCTGTTTGTTTTCATCGGTGTATCCACAGTCATCTGTTTGTTTGTCTAAATGTATCGGTGTATCCATCTCAACAGTCATCTGTTTGTTTGTCTAAATGTATCGGTGTATCCATCTCAACAGTCATCTGTTTGTTTGTCTAAATGTATCGGTGTATCCATCTCAACAGTCATCTGTTTGTTTGTCTAAATGTATCGGTGTATCCATTTATCCATCTCAACAGTCATCTGTTTGTTTGTCTAAATGTATCGGTGTATCCATCTCAACATGTATCGGTGTATCCATCTCAACAGTCATCTGTTTGTTTGTCTAAATGTATCGGTGTATCCATCTCAACAGTCATCTGTTTGTTTGTCTAAATGTATCGGTGTATCCATCTCAACAGTCATCTGTTTGTTTGTCTAAATGTATCGGTGTATCCATCTCAACAGTCATCTGTTTGTTTGTCTAAATGTATCGGTGTATCCATCTCAACAGTCATCTGTTTGTTTGTCTAAATGTATCGGTGTATCCATCTCAACAGTCATCTGTTTGTTTGTCTAAATGTATCGGTGTATCCATCTCAACAGTCATCTGTTTGTTTGTCTAAATGTATCGGTGTATCCATCTCAACAGTCATCTGTTTGTTTGTCTAAATGTATCGGTGTATCCATCTCAACAGTCATCTGTTTGTTTGTCTAAATGTATCGGTGTATCCATCTCAACAGTCATCTGTTTGTTTGTCTAAATGTATCGGTGTAATCTCAACAGTCATCTGTTTGTTTGTCTAAATGTATCGGTGTATCCATCTCAACAGTCATCTGTTTGTTTGTCTAAATGTATCGGTGTATCCATCAACAGTATCGGTGTATCCATCTCAACAGTCATCTGTTTGTTTGTCTAAATGTATCGGTGTATCCATCTCAACAGTCATCTGTTTGTTTGTCTAAATGTATCGGTGTATCCATCTCAACAGTCATCTGTTTGTTTGTCTAAATGTATCGGTGTATCCATCTCAACAGTCATCTGTTTGTTTGTCTAAATGTATCGGTGTATCCATCTCAACAGTCATCTGTTTGTTTGTCTAAATGTATCGGTGTATCCATCTCAACAGTCATCTGTTTGTTTGTCTAAATGTATCGGTGTATCCATCTCAACAGTCATCTGTTTGTTTGTCTAAATGTATCGGTGTATCCATCTCAACAGTCATCTGTTTGTTTGTCTAAATGTCTAAATGTATCGGTGTATCCATCTCAACAGTCATCTGTTTGTTTGTCTAAATGTATCGGTGTATCCATCTCAACAGTCATCTGTTTGTTTGTCTAAATGTATCGGTGTATCCATCTCAACAGTCATCTGTTTGTTTGTCTAAATGTATCGGTGTATCCATCTCAACAGTCATCTGTTTGTTTGTCTAAATGTATCGGTGTATCCATCTCAACAGTCATCTGTTTGTTTGTCTAAATGTATCGGTGTATCCATCTCAACAGTCATCTGTTTGTTTGTCTAAATGTATCGGTGTATCCATCTCAACAGTCATCTGTTTGTTTGTCTAAATGTATCGGTGTATCCATCTCAACAGTCATCTGTTTGTTTGTCTAAATGTATCGGTGTATCCATCTCAACAGTCATCTGTTTGTTTGTCTAAATGTATCGGTGTATCCATCTCAACAGTCATCTGTTTGTTTGTCTAAATGTATCGGTGTATCCATCTCAACAGTCATCCGTTTGTTTGTCTAAATGTATCGGTGTATCCATTTATCCATCTCAACAGTCATCTGTTTGTTTGTCTAAATGTATCGGTGTATCCATCTCAACAGTCATCTGTTTGTTTGTCTAAATGTATCGGTGTATCCATCTCAACAGTCATCTGTTTGTTTGTCTAAATGTATCGGTGTATCCATCTCAACAGTCATCTGTTTGTTTGTCTAAATGTATCGGTGTATCCATCTCAACAGTCATCTGTTTGTTTGTCTAAATGTATTGGTGTATCCATTTATCCATCCCAACAGTCATCTGTTTGTTTGTCTAAATGTATCGGTGTATCCATCTCAACAGTCATCTGTTTGTTTGTCTAAATGTATCGGTGTATCCATTTATCCATCTCAACAGTCATCTGTTTGTTTGTCTAAATGTATCGGTGTCAACAGTCATCTGTTTGTTTGTCTAAATGTATCGGTGTATCCATCTCAACAGTCATCTGTTTGTTTGTCTAAATGTATCGGTGTATCCATCCCAACAGTCATCTGTTTGTTTGTCTAAATGTATCGGTGTATCCATCGGTGTATCAACAGTCATCTGTTTGTTTGTCTAAATGTATCGGTGTATCCATTTATCCATCCCAACAGTCATCTGTTTGTTTGTCTAAATGTATCGGTGTATCCATTTATCCATCCCAACAGTCATCTGTTTGTTTGTCTAAATGTATCGGTGTATCCATTTATCCATCCCAACAGTCATCTGTTTGTTTGTCTAAATGTATCGGTGTATCCATTTATCCATCCCAACAGTCGTCTGTTTGTTTGTCTAAATGTATCGGTGTATCCATTTATCCATCAACAGTCATCTGTTTGTTTGTCTAAATGTATCGGTGTATCCATTTATCCATCAACAGTCATCTGTTTGTTTGTCTAAATGTATCGGTGTATCCATCTCAACAGTCATCTGTTTGTTTGTCTAAATGTATCGGTGTATCCATCTCAACAGTCATCTGTTTGTTTGTCTAAATGTATCGGTGTATCCATCTCAACAGTCATCTGTTTGTTTGTCTAAATGTATCGGTGTATCCATCTCAACAGTCATCTGTTTGTTTGTCTAAATGTATCGGTGTATCCATCTCAACAGTCATCTGTTTGTTTGTCTAAATGTATCGGTGTATCCATCTCAACAGTCATCTGTTTGTTTGTCTAAATGTATCGGTGTATCCATCTCAACAGTCATCTGTTTGTTTGTCTAAATGTATCGGTGTATCCATCCTCAACAGTCATCTGTTTGTTTGTCTAAATGTATCGGTGTATCCATTTCTCCATCCCAACAGTCATCTGTTTGTTTGTCTAAATGTCGGTGTATCCATTTATCCATCCCAACAGTCATCTGTTTGTTTGTCTAAATGTATCGGTGTATCCATCTCAACAGTATCTGTTTGTTTGTCTAAATGTATCGGTGTATCCATCTCAACAGTCATCTGTTTGTTTGTCTAAATGTATCGGTGTATCCATCTCAACAGTAACAGTCTGTTTGTTTGTCTAAATGTGTTTGTCGGTGTATCCATCTCAACAGTCATCTGTTTGTTTGTCTAAATGTATCGGTGTATCCATCTCAACAGTCATCTGTTTGTTTGTCTAAATGTATCGTGTGTATCCATCTCAACAGTCATCTGTTTGTTTGTCTAAATGTATCGGTGTATCCATCTCAACAGTCATCTGTTTGTTTGTCTCGGTGTATCCAAACAGTCATCTGTTTGTTTGTCTATCGGTGTATCCATCCTATCGTTTGTTTTTATCCAGTCAGTCGTCTGTTTGTTTGTCTAAATGTATCGGTGTATCCATCTCAACAGTCATCTGTTTGTTTGTCTAAATGTATCGGTTTATCCATTTCATCAGTCATCTGTTTGTTTGTCTAAATGTATCGGTGTATCCATCTCAACAGTCATCTGTTTGTTTGTCTAAATGTATCGGTGTATCCATTTCAACAGTCATCTGTTTGTTTGTCTAAATGTATGTGTCCATTTATCTCAACAGTCATCTGTTTGTTTGTATAAATGTATCTGTTTGTCATTTATTTCCCAAAACAGTCATCTGTTTGTTTGTCTAAATGTATGCTGGTGTATCTGTTTCAGTGGTATAAAATGGGCTAACAGTCATCTGTTTGTTTCAAAATCTATCCAGCAGTGTCAGTTGAGTATCGTTTGGTATATAACAGATCATCTGTTTGTTTCTGTCTAAAATGTGTATCTGGTGTATCCATTTCAACAAGTCATCTGTTTGTTTGTCTATCTTGGTATTGTATCCATTTCAACAGTCATCTGTTTGTTTGTCTAAATGTATCTGTTTCTTTATTTCATCAGTCATCTGTTTGTTTGTATAAATGTATCTGTTTCTTTATTTTTGCATCAGTCATCTGTGTGTTTATCTAAATGTATCGGTGTATCCATCTCAACAGTCATCTGTTTGTTTGTCTAAATGTATCGGTGTATCCATCTCAACAGTCATCTGTTTGTTTGTCTAAATGTATCGGTGTATCCATCTCAACAGTCATCTGTTTGTTTGTCTAAATGTATCGGTGTATCCATCTCAACAGTCATCTGTTTGTTTGTCTAAATGTATCGGTGTATCCATCTCAACAGTCATCTGTTTGTTTGTCTAAATGTATCGGTGTATCCATCTCAACAGTCATCTGTTTGTTTGTCTAAATGTATCGGTGTATCCATCTCAACAGTCATCTGTTTGTTTGTCTAAATGTATCGGTGTATCCATCTCAACAGTCATCTGTTTGTTTGTCTAAATGTATCGGTGTATCCATCTCAACAGTCATCTGTTTGTTTGTCTAAATGTATCGGTGTATCCATCTCAACAGTCATCTGTTTGTTTGTCTAAATGTATCGGTGTATCCATCTCAACAGTCATCTGTTTGTTTGTCTAAATGTATCGGTGTATCCATCTCAACAGTCATCTGTTTGTTTGTCTAAATGTATCGGTGTATCCATCTCAACAGTCATCTGTTTGTTTGTCTAAATGTATCGGTGTATCCATCTCAACAGTCATCTGTTTGTTTGTCTAAATGTATCGTGTGTATCCATCTCAACAGTCATCTGTTTGTTTGTCTAAATGTATCGGTGTATCAACAGTCATCTGTTTGTTTGTCTAAATGTATCGGTGTATCCATCTCAACAGTCATCTGTTTGTTTGTCTAAATGTATCGGTGTATCCATCTCAACAGTCATCTGTTTGTTTGTCAGTATCGGTGTATCCATCCCAACAGTTCTGTTTGTTTGTCTAAATGTATCGGTGTATCCATCTCAACAGTCATCTGTTTGTTTGTCTAAATGTATCGGTGTATCCATCTCAACAGTCATCTGTTTGTTTGTCTAAATGTATCGGTGTATCCATCTCAACAGTCATCTGTTTGTTTGTCTAAATGTATCGGTGTATCCATTTATCCATCTCAACTGTCATCTGTTTGTTTGTCTAAATGTATCGGTGTATCCATCTCAACAGTCATCTGTTTGTTTGTCTAAATGTATCGGTGTATCCATCTCAACAGTCATCTGTTTGTTTGTCTAAATGTATCGGTGTATCCATCTCAACAGTCATCTGTTTGTTTGTCTAAATGTATCGGTGTATCCATCTCAACAGTCATCTGTTTGTTTGTCTAAATGTATCGGTGTATCCATCTCAACAGTCATCTGTTTGTTTGTCTAAATGTATCGGTGTATCCATCCCAACAGTCATCTGTTTGTTTGTCTAAATGTATCGGTGTATCCATCCAACAGTCATCTGTTTGTTTGTCTAAATGTATCGGTGTATCCATTTATCCATCCCAACAGTCATCTGTTTGTTTGTCTAAATGTGGTGTATCCATTTATCCATCCCAACAGTCATCTGTTTGTTTGTCTAAATGTGTATCCATTTATCCATGTCCAACAGTCATCTGTTTGTTTGTCTAAATGTATCGGTGTATCCATCTCAACAGTCATCTGTTTGTTTGTCTAAATGTATCGGTGTATCCATTTATCCATCTCAACAGTCATCTGTTTGTTTGTCTAAATGTATCGGTGTATCCATCTCAACAGTCATCTGTTTGTTTGTCTAAATGTATCGGTGTATCCATCTCAACAGTCATCTGTTTGTTTGTCTAAATGTATCGGTGTATCCATTTATCCATCTCAACAGTCATCTGTTTGTTTGTCTAAATGTATCGGTGTATCCATCTCAACAGTCATCTGTTTGTTTGTCTAAATGTATCGGTGTATCCATTTATCCATCCCAACAGTCATCTGTTTGTTTGTCTAAATGTATCGGTGTATCCATCTCAAACAGTATCCATTTATCCATCTCCAACATCTGTTTGTTTGTCTAAATGTATCGGTGTATCCATCTCAACAGTCATCTGTTTGTTTGTCTAAATGTATCGGTGTATCCATCTCATAACAACAGTCTAAATAGTATATCTGTTTGTTTGTCTAAATGTATCGGTGTATCCATTTATCAACAGTCATCTGTTTGTTTGTCTAAATGTATGTATCGGTTTATCCATCTCAACAGTCATCTGTTTGTTTGTCTAAATGTATCGGTGTATCCATCTCAACAGTCATCTGTTTGTTTGTCTAAATGTATCGGTGTATCCATCTCAACAGTCATCTGTTTGTTTGTCTAAATGTATCGGTGTATCCATCTCAACAGTCATCTGTTTGTTTGTCTAAATGTATCGGTGTATCCATCTCAACAGTCATCTGTTTGTTTGTCTAAATGTATCGGTGTAGTCATCTGTTTGTTCGTCTAAATGTATCGGTGTATCCATCCCAACAGTCATCTGTTTGTTTGTCTAAATGTATCGGTGTATCGGTGTATCCATCTCAACAGTCATCTGTTTGTTTGTCTAAATGTATCGGTGTATCCATCTCAACAGTCATCTGTTTGTTTGTCTAAATGTATCGGTGTATCCATCTCAACAGTTATCTGTTTGTTTGTCTAAATGTATCGGTGTATCCATCTCAACAGTCATCTGTTTGTTTGTCTAAATGTATCGGTGTATCCATCTCAACAGTCATCTGTTTGTTTGTCTAAATGTATCGGTGTATCCATTTATCCATCCCAACAGTCATCTGTTTGTTTGTCTAAATGTATCGGTGTATCCATCTCAACAGTCATCTGTTTGTTTGTCTAAATGTATCGGTGGTGTATCTGTTTGTTTGTTGTATATTTCAACAGTCATCTGTTTGTTTGTCATCTGTTTGTCTGTCTAACAGTCATCTGTTTGTTTGTCTAAATGTATCGGTGTATCCATCTCAACAGTCATCTGTTTGTTTGTCTAAATGTATCGGTGTATCCATTTCAACAGTCATCTGTTTGTTTGTCTAAATGTATCGGTGTATCCATCTCAACAGTCATCTGTTTGTTTGTCTAAATGTATCGGTGTATCCATCTCAACAGTCATCTGTTTGTTTGTCTAAATGTATCTGTGTATCCATTTCAACAGTCATCTGTTTGTTTGTCTAAATGTATCTGTTTCTCCATTTCATCAGTCATCTGTTTGTTTGTCTAAATGTATCGGTGTATCCATCTCAACAGTCATCTGTTTGTTTGTCTAAATGTATCGGTGTATCCATTTCAACAGTCATCTGTTTGTTTGTCTAAATGTATCGGTGTATCCATCTCAACAGTCATCTGTTTGTTTGTCTAAATGTATCGGTGTATCCATCCATCAACAGTCATCTGTTTGTTTGTCTAAATGTATCGGTGTATCCATTTATCCATCAACAGTCATCTGTTTGTTTGTCTAAATGTATCGGTGTATCCACCTCAACAGTCATCTGTAAATGTATCGGTGTATCCATCTCAGTCATCTGTTTGTTTGTCTAAATGTATCGGTGTATCCATCTCAACAGTTATCTGTTTGCTTGTCTAAATGTATCGGTGTATCCATCTCAACAGTCATCTGTTTGTTTGTCTAAATATATGTATCCATTTATCCATCCCAAAGTCGTCTGTTTGTTTGTTAAATATCGGTGTATCCATTTATCCATCCCAACAGTCATCTGTTTGTTTGTCTAAATGTATCGGTGTATCCATCTCAACAGTCATCTGTTTGTTTGTCTAAATGTATTGGTGTATCCATTTCAACAGTGATCTGTTTGTTTGTCTAAATGTATCTGTTTCTTTATCTTTCATCAGTCATCTGTTTTTTTTTGTCTAAGTCTGTATGGTGTGTATCCATCTCAACAGTCATCTGTTTGTTTGTCTAAATGTATCGGTGTATCCATCTAACAGTCATCTGTTTGTTTGTCTAAATGTATGGTGTATCCATTTCAACAGTCATCTGTTTGTTTGTCTAAATGTATCGGTGTAATCCATCTCAACAGTCATCTGTTTGTTTGTCTAAATGTATTGGTGTATCCATTTCAAACAGTCATCTGTTTGTTTGTCTAAATGTATCGGTGTATCCATCTCAACAGTTATCTGTTTGTTTGTTAAATGTATCTGTTTCTTTATTTCATCAGTCATCTGTTTGTTTGTATAAATGTATCTGTTTCTTTATTTTATCAGTCATCTGTGTGTTTATCTACTTATTTAAGTGTATCTGTTTCTTTATCTCATCAGTCATCTGTGTGTTTGTTCTCAAATGTATCGGTGTATCCATCTCAACAGTCATCTGTTTGTTTGTCTAAATGTATCGGGTGTATCCATCTCAACAGTCATCTGTTTGTTTGTCTAAATGTATCGGTGTATCCATCTCAACAGTCATCTGTTTGTTTGTCTAAATGTATTATGTATCCATTTATCCATCCCAATGTTTGTCTGTTTGTTTGTCTAAATGATTTGTGTATCCATCTCCATGCCAACAGTCATCTGTTTGTTTGTCCAAATGTATTTGGTGTATCCATTTATCCATCCCAACAGTCATCTGTTTGTTTGTCTAAATGTATCGGTGTATCCATCTCAACAGTCATCTGTTTGTTTGTGTCTAAATGTATGGTGTATCCATCTCAACAGTCATCTGTTTGTTTGTCTAAATGTATCGGTGTATCCATCTCAACAGTCATCTGTTTGTTTTGTCTAAATGTATCGGTGTATCCATCTCAACAGTCATCTGTTTGTTTGTCTAAATGTATCGGTGTATCCATCTCAACAGTCATCTGTTTGTTTGTCAAATGTATCGGTGTATCCATCTCACAGTCATCTGTTTGTTTGTCTAAATGTATCGGTGTATCCATCTCAACAGTCATCTGTTTGTTTGTCTAAATGTATCGGTGTATCCATCTCAACAGTCATCTGTTTGTTTGTCTAAATGTATCGGTGTATCCATTTATCCATCTGCAATGTCTATAGTGTTTGTTTGTCAGTAAATATATCGGGTATCCATTTATCCATCCCAACAGTCATCTGTTTGTTTGTCTAAATGTATCCATGTATCCATCCCAACAGTCATCTGTTTGTTTGTTCAATGTGTTGGTATCATGTATCCATCTCAACAGTCATCTGTTTGTTTTGTCTAAATGTATCGGTGTATCCATCTCAACAGTCATCTGTTTGTTTTTGTCCAACAGTCATCTGTTTGTTTGTCTAAATGTATCGGTGTATCCATCTCAACAGTCATCTGTTTGTTTGTCTAAATGTATCGGTGTATCCATCTCAACAGTCATCTGTTTGTTTGTCTAAATGTATCGGTGTATCCATCTCAACAGTCATCTGTTTGTTTGTCTAAATGTATCGGTGTATCCATCTCAACAGTCATCTGTTTGTTTGTCTAAATGTATCGGTGTATCCATCGGTGTATCAACAGTCATCTGTTTGTTTGTCTAAATGTATCGGTGTATCCATCTCAACAGTCATCTGTTTGTTTGTCTAAATGTATCGGTGTATCCATCTCAACAGTCATCTGTTTGTTTGTCTAAATGTATCGGTGTATCCATTCAACAGTCATCTGTTTGTTTGTCTAAATGTATCGGTGTATCCATCTCAACAGTCATCTGTTTGTTTGTGTAAATGTATCGGTGTATCCATTTATCCATCTCAACAGTCATCTGTTTGTTTGTCTAAATGTATCGGTGTATCCATTTATCATCCCAACAGTCATCTGTTTGTTTGTCTAAATGTATCGGTGTATCCATGTATCCATCTCAACAGTCATCTGTTTGTTTGTCTAAATGTATCGGTGTATCCATCCTCAACAGTCATCTGTTTGTTTGTCTAAATGTATCGGTGTATCCATCCATCCCAACAGTCATCTGTTTGTTTGTCTAAATGTATCGGTGTATATCCATCTCAACAGTCATCTCAACAGTCATCTGTTTGTTTGTCTAAATGTATCGGTGTATCCATCTCAACAGTCATCTGTTTGTTTGTCTAAATGTATCGGTGTATCCATCTCAACAGTCATCTGTTTGTTTGTCTAAATGTATCGGTGTATCCATCTCAACAGTCATCTGTTTGTTTGTCTAAATGTATCGGTGTATCCATCTCAACAGTCATCTGTTTGTTTGTCTAAATGTATCGGTGTATCCATCTCAAACATCTGTTTGTTTGTCTAAATGTATCGGTGTATCCATCTCAACAGTCATCTGTTTGTTTGTCTAAATGTATCTGGTGTATCCATCTCTCAACAGCTATCGTGTTTGTTTGTCTGTCGGTAGGTGTATCCATCTCAACAGTCATCTCGTTTGTTTGTCTAAATGTATTGGTGTATCCATCTCAACAGTCATCTGTTTGTTTGTCTAAATATATCGGTGTATCCATTTATCCATCCCAAAAAGTCGTTCTGTTTGTTTGTCTAAATGTATCGGTGTATCCATTTATCCATCCCAACAGTCATCTGTTTGTTTGTCTAAACAATCGGTGTATCCATCTCCCAAGTCATCTGTTTGTTTCTCTAAATGTCGGTGTATCTATCTCAACGTCACTCACCTCTGTTTGTTTGTCTAAATGAATTGAGGTGTATCCATTTATCCATCCCAACAGTCGTCTGTTTGTTCGTCTAAATGTATCGGTGTATCCATTTATCCATGCCAACAGTCGTCTGTTTGTTTGTCTAAATGTATCGGTGTATCCATTTATCCATCCCAACAGTCATCTGTTTGTTTGTCTAAATGTATCGGTGTATCCATCTCAACAATCATCTGTTTGTTTGTCTAAATGTATCGGTGTATCCATCTCAACAGTTATCTGTTTGTTTTCTCTAAATGTATCGGTGTATCCATCTCAACAGTCATCTGTTTGTTTGTCTATATGTATCGGTGTATCCATCTCAACAGTCATCTGTTTGTTTGTCTAAATGTATCGGTGTATCCATCTCAACAGTCATCTGTTTGTTTGTCTAAATGTATCGGTGTATCCATCCTCCCAACAGTCATCTGTTTGTTTGTCTAAATGTATCGGTGTATCCATCATCAACAGTCATCTGTTTGTTTGTCTAAATGTATCGGTGTATCCATTTATCCATCCCAACAGTCATCTGTTTGTTTGTCTAAATGTATCGATGTATCCATCTCAACAGTCATCTGTTTGTTTGTCTAAATGCATCGGTGTATCCATCTCAACAGTCAAACGTTTGTTTGTCTAAATGTGTCGGTGTATCCATTTATCTATCTCAACAGTTATATGTTTGTTTCTCTAAATGTATCGGTGTATCCATTTATCCATGCCAACAGTCATCTGTTTGTTTGTCTAAATGTATCGGTGTATCCATTTATCCATCCCAACAGTCATCTGTTTGTTTGTCTAAATTAGGTGTATCCATTTATCCATCCCAACAGTCATCTGTTTGTTTGTCTAAATGTATTATGTATCCATTTATCCATCCCAACAGTCGTCTGTTTGTTTGTCTAAATGTATCGGTGTATCCATTTATCCATCCCAACAGTCATCTCTTTGTTTGTCTAAATGTATCGGTGTATCCATCTCAACAGTCATCTGTTTGTTTGTCTAAATGTATCGGTGTATCCATCTCAACTAGTCATCAAATGTTTGTTTGTCATCAAAATCATCAACAGTCATCTGTTTGTTTGTCTAAATGTATCGGTGTATCCATCTCAACAGTCATCTGTTTGTTTGTCTAAATGTATCGGTGTATCCATCTCAACAGTCATCTGTTTGTTTGTCTAAATGTATGGTGCATCCATCTCAACAGTCATCTGTTTGTTTGTCTAAATGTATCGGTGTATCCATCTCAACAGTCATCTGTTTGTTTGTCTAAATGTATCGGTGTATCCATCTCAACAGTCATCTGTTTGTTTGTCTAAATGTATCGGTGTATCCATCTCAACAGTCATCTGTTTGTTTGTCTAAATGTAATGGTGTATCCATCTCAACAGTCATCTGTTTGTTTGGTGTATCCATTTATCCATCAACAGTCATCTGTTTGTTTGTCTAAATGTATCGGTGTATCCATCTCAACAGTCATCTGTTTGTTTGTCTAAATGTATCGGTGTATCCATCTCAACAGTCATCTGTTTGTTTGTCTAAATGTATCGGTGTATCCATCTCAACAGTCATCTGTTTGTTTGTCTAAATGTATCGGTGTATCCATCTCAACAGTCATCTGTTTGTTTGTCTAAATGTATCGGTGTATCCATCTCAACAGTCATCTGTTTGTTTGTCTAAATGTATCGGTGTATCCATCTCAACAGTCATCTGTTTGTTTGTCTAAATGTATCGGTGTATCCATCTCAACAGTCATCTGTTTGTTTGTCTAAATGTATCGGTGTATCCATCTCAACAGTCATCTGTTTGTTTGTCTAAATGTATCGGTGTATCCATCTCAACAGTCATCTGTTTGTTTTGTCTAAATGTATCGGTGTATCCATCTCAACAGTCATCTGTTTGTTTGTCTAAATGTATCGGTGTATCCATCTCAACAGTCATCTGTTTGTTTGTCTAAATGTATCGGTGTATCCATCTCAACAGTCATCTGTTTGTTTGTCTAAATGTATCGGTGTATCCATCTCAACAGTCATCTGTTTGTTTGTCTAAATGTATCGGTGTATCCATCTCAACAGTCATCTGTTTGTTTGTCTAAATGTATCGGTGTATCCATCTCAACAGTCATCTGTTTGTTTGTCTAAATGTATCGGTGTATCCATCTGTATCTAAATGTATCGGTGTATCCATTGTCATCTGTTTGTTTGTCTAAATGTATCGGTGTATCCATTTAATCCATCTCAACAGTCATCTGTTTGTTCTATAAAATGTATCGGTGTATCCATTTATCCATCCCAACAGTCATCTGTTTGTTTGTCTAAATGTATCGGTGTATCCATTTATCCATCCCAACAGTCATCTGTTTGTTTGTCTAAATGTATCGGTGTATCCATCTCAACAGTCATCTGTTTGTTTGTCTAAATGTATCGGTGTATCCATCTCAACAGTCATCTGTTTGTTTGTCTAAATGTATCGGTGTATCTATCTCAACACTCACCTGTTTGTTTGTCTAAATGTATCGGTGTATCCATTTATCCATCCCAACAGTCGTCTGTTTGTTCGTCTAAATGTATCGGTGTATCCATTTATCCATGCCAACAGTCGTCTGTTTGTTTGTCTAAATGTATCGGTGTATCCATTTATCCATCCCAACAGTCATCTGTTTGTTTGTCTAAATGTATCGGTGTATCCATCTCAACAATCATCTGTTTGTTTGTCTAAATGTATCGGTGTATCCATCTCAACAGTTATCTGTTTGTTTCTCTAAATGTATCGGTGTATCCATCTCAACAGTCATCTGTTTGTTTGTCTATATGTATCGGTGTATCCATCTCAACAGTCATCTGTTTGTTTGTCTAAATGTATCGGTGTATCCATCTCAACAGTCATCTCTGTTTGTTTGTCTAAATGTATCGGTGTATCCATCATGCCAACAGTCATCTGTTTGTTTGTCTAAATGTATCGGTGTCTGTTTGTTTGTCTAAATGTATCGGTGTATCCATCTCAACAGTCATCTGTTTGTTTGTCTAAATGTATCGGTGTATCCATCTCAACAGTCATCTGTTTGTTTGTCTAAATGTATCGGTGTATCCATCTCAACAGTTATCTGTTTGTTTGTCTAAATGTATCGGTGTATCCATCTCAACAGTCATCTGTTTGTTTGTCTAAATGTATCGGTGGTATCCATCTCAACAGTCATCTGTTTGTTTGTCTAAATGTATCGGTGTATCCATCTCAACAGTCATCTGTTTGTTTGTCTAAATGTATCGGTGTATCCATCTCAACAGTCATCTGTTTGTTTGTCTAAATGTATCGGTGTATCCATCTCAACAGTCATCTGTTTGTTTGTCTAAATGTATCGGTGTATCCATCTCAACAGTCATCTGTTTGTTTGTCTAAATGTATCGGTGTATCCATCTCAACAGTCATCTGTTTGTTTGTCTAAATGTCTATCGGTGTATCCATTTATCCATCTCAACAGTCATCTGTTTGTTTGTCTAAATGTATCGGTGTATCCATCTCAACAGTCATCTGTTTGTTTGTCTAAATGTATCGGTGTATCCATCTCAACAGTCATCTGTTTGTTTGTCTAAATGTATCGGTGTATCCATCTCAACAGTCATCTGTTTGTTTGTCTAAATGTATCGGTGTATCCATCTCAACAGTCATCTGTTTGTTTGTCTAAATGTATCGGTGTATCCATCTCAACAGTCATCTGTTTGTTTGTCTAAATGTATCGGTGTATCCATCTGTTTGTTTGTCTAAATGTATCGGTCAACAGTCATCTGTTTGTTTGTCTAAATGTATCGGTGTATCCATCTCAACAGTTATCTCAACAGTCATCTGTTTGTTTGTCTAAATGTATCGGTGTATCCATCTCAACAGTCATCTGTTTGTTTGTCTAAATGTATCGGTGTATCCATCTCAACAGTCATCTGTTTGTTTGTCTAAATGTATCGGTGTATCCATCTCAACAGTCATCTGTTTGTTTGTCTAAATGTATCGGTGTATCCATCTCAACAGTCATCTGTTTGTTTGTCTAAATGTATCGGTGTATCCATCTCAACAGTCATCTGTTTGTTTGTCTAAATGTATCGGTGTATCCATCTCAACAGTCATCTGTTTGTTTGTCTAAATGTATCGGTGTATCCATCCCAACAGTCATCTGTTTGTTTGTCTAAATGTATCGGTGTATCCATCTCAACAGTCATCTGTTTGTTTGTCTAAAGGTATCGGTGTATCCATCTCAACAGTCATCTGTTTGTTTGTCTAAATGTATCGGTGTATCCATCTCAACAGTCATCTGTTTGTTTGTCTAAATGTATCGGTGTATCCATCTCAACAGTCATCTGTTTGTTTGTCTAAATGTATCATCTGTTTGTTTGTCTAAATGTATCGGTGTATCCATCTCAACAGTCATCTGTTTGTTTGTCTAAATGTATCGGTGTATCCATTTATCTATCTCAACAGTTATATGTTTGTTTGTCTAAATGTATCGGTGTATCCATTTATCCATGCCAACAGTCATCTGTTTGTTTGTCTAAATGTATCGGTGTATCCATTTATCATCCCAACAGTCATCTGTTTGTTTGTCTAAATGTATCGGTGTATCCATCCATCCCAACAGTCATCTGTTTGTTTGTCTAAATGTATCGGTGTATCCATCTCAACAGTCATCTGTTTGTTTGTCTAAATGTATCGGTGTATCCATCTCAACAGTCATCTGTTTGTTTGTCTAAATGTATCGGTGTATCCATCTCAACAGTCATCTGTTTGTTTGTCTAAATGTATCGGTGTATCCATCTCAACAGTCATCTGTTTGTTTGTCTAAATGTATCGGTGTATCCATCTCAACAGTCATCTGTTTGTTTGTCTAAATGTATCGGTGTATCCATCTCAACAGTCATCTGTTTGTTTGTCTAAATGTATCGGTGTATCCATTTCAACAGTCATCTGTTTGTTTGTCTAAATGTATCGGTGTATCCATCTCAACAGTCATCTGTTTGTTTGTCTAAATGTATCGGTGTATCCATCTCAACAGTCAACATCTGTTTGTTTGTCTAAATGTATCGGTGTATCCATTTTATCATCAACAGTCATCTGTTTGTTTGTCTAAATGTATCAGTATCCTAAATGTATCGGTATCCATCTCAACAGTCATCTGTTTGTTTGTCTAAATGTATCGGTGTATCCATCTCAACAGTCATCTGTTTGTTTGTCTAAATGTATCGGTGTATCCATCCCAACAGTCATCTGTTTGTTTGTCTAAATGTATCGGTGTATCCATCTCAACAGTCATCTGTTTGTTTGTCTAAATGTATCGGTGTATCCATCTCAACAGTCATCTGTTTGTTTGTCTAAATGTATCGGTGTATCCATCTCAACAGTCATCTGTTTGTTTGTCTAAATGTATCGGTGTATCCATCTCAACAGTCATCTGTTTGTTTGTCTAAATGTATCGGTGTATCCATCTCAACAGTCATCTGTTTGTTTGTCTAAATGTATCGGTGTATCCATCTCAACAGTCATCTGTTTGTTTGTCTAAATGTATCGGTGTATCCATCTCAACAGTCATCTGTTTGTTTGTCTAAATGTATCGGTGTATCCATCTCAACAGTCATCTGTTTGTTTGTCTAAATGTATCGGTGTATCCATCTCAACAGTCATCTGTTTGTTTGTCTAAATGTATCGGTGTATCCATCTCAACAGTCATCTGTTTGTTTGTCTAAATGTATCGGTGTATCCATCTCAACAGTCATCTGTTTGTTTGTCTAAATGTATCGGTGTATCCATCTCAACAGTCATCTGTTTGTTTGTCTAAATGTATCGGTGTATCCATCTCAACAGTCATCTGTTTGTTTGTCTAAATGTATCGGTGTATCCATCTCAACAGTCATCTGTTTGTTTGTCTAAATGTATCGGTGTATCCATCTCAACAGTCATCTGTTTGTTTGTCTAAAATGTATCGGTGTATCCATCTCAACAGTCATCTGTTTGTTTGTCTAAATGTATCGGTGTATCCATCTCAACAGTCATCTGTTTGTTTGTCTAAATGTATCGGTGTATCCATCTCAACAGTCATCTGTTTGTTTGTCTAAATGTATCGGTGTATCCATCTCAACAGTCATCTGTTTGTTTGTCTAAATGTATAAATGTATCGTCTAAATGTATCGGTGTATCCATCTCAACAGTCATCTGTTTGTTTGTCTAAATGTATCGGTGTATCCATCTCAACAGTCATCTGTTTGTTTGTCTAAATGTATCGGTGTATCCATCTCAACAGTCATCTGTTTGTTTGTCTAAATGTATCGGTGTATCCATCTCAACAGTCATCTGTTTGTTTGTCTAAATGTATCGGTGTATCCATCTCAATCTGTTTGTTTGTCTAAATGTATCGGTGTATCCATTTATCCATGCCATCTGTTTGTTTGTCTAAATGTATCGGTGTATCCATTTATCCATCCCAACAGTCATCTGTTTGTTTGTCTAAATGTATCGGTGTATCCATCTCAACAGTCATCTGTTTGTTTGTCTAAATGTATCGGTGTATCCATCTCAACAGTCATCTGTTTGTTTGTCTAAATGTATCGGTGTATCCATCTCAACAGTCATCTGTTTGTTTGTCTAAATGTATCGGTGTATCCATCTCAACAGTCATCTGTTTGTTTGTCTAAATGTATCGGTGTATCCATCTCAACAGTCATCTGTTTGTTTGTCTAAATGTATCGGTGTATCCATCTCAACAGTCATCTGTTTGTTTGTCTAAATGTATCGGTGTATCCATTTATCCATCTCAACAGTCATCTGTTTGTTTGTCTAAATGTATCGGTGTATCCATCTCAACAGTCATCTGTTTGTTTGTCTAAATGTATCGGTGTATCCATCTCAACAGTCATCTGTTTGTTTGTCTAAATGTATCGGTGTATCCATCTCAACAGTCATCTGTTTGTTTGTCTAAATGTATCGGTGTATCCATCTCAACAGTCATCTGTTTGTTTGTCTAAATGTATCGGTGTATCCATCTCAACAGTCATCTGTTTGTTTGTCTAAATGTATCGGTGTATCCATCTCAACAGTCATCTGTTTGTTTGTCTAAATGTATCGGTGTATCCATCTCAACAGTCATCTGTTTGTTTGTCTAAATGTATCGGTGTATCCATCTCAACAGTCATCTGTTTGTTTGTCTAAATGTATCGGTGTATCCATCTCAACAGTCATCTGTTTGTTTGTCTAAATGTATCGGTGTATCCATCCCAACAGTCATCTGTTTGTTTGTCTAAATGTATCGGTGTATCCATCCCAACAGTCATCTGTTTGTTTGTCTAAATGTATCGGTGTATCCATCCCAACAGTCATCTGTTTGTTTGTCTAAATGTATCGGTGTATCCATTTATCCATCCCAACAGTCATCTGTTTGTTTGTCTAAATGTATCGGTGTATCCATCATCCCAACAGTCATCTGTTTGTTTGTCTAAATGTATCGGTGTATCCATCTCAACAGTCATCTGTTTGTTTGTCTAAATGTATCGGTGTATCCATCTCAACAGTCATCTGTTTGTTTGTCTAAATGTATCGGTGTATCCATCTCAACAGTCATCTGTTTGTTTGTCTAAATGTATCGGTGTATCCATCTCAACAGTCATCTGTTTGTTTGTCTAAATGTATCGGTGTATCCATCTCAACAGTCATCTGTTTGTTTGTCTAAATGTATCGGTGTATCCATCTCAACAGTCATCTGTTTGTTTGTCTAAATGTATCGGTGTATCCATCTCAACAGTCATCTGTTTGTTTGTCTAAATGTATCGGTGTATCCATCAACAGTCATCTGTTTGTTTGTCAGTATCCATCTCAACAGTCATCTGTTTGTTTGTCTAAATGTATCGGTGTATCCATCTGCCAACAGTCATCTGTTTGTTTGTCTAAATGTATCGGTGTATCCATCTCAACAGTCATCTGTTTGTTTGTCTAAATGTATCGGTGTGTATCCATCTCAACAGTCATCTGTTTGTTTGTCTAAATGTATCGGTGTATCCATCTCAACAGTCATCTGTTTGTTTGTCTAAATGTATCGGTGTATCCATCTCAACAGTCATCTGTTATCCATTTATCCATTTGTCTAAATGTATCGGTGTATCCATCTCAACAGTCATCTGTTTGTTTGTCTAAATGTATCGGTGTATCCATCTCAACAGTCATCTGTTTGTTTGTCTAAATGTATCGGTGTATCCATCTCAACAGTCATCTGTTTGTTTGTCTAAATGTATCGGTGTCAACAGTCATCTGTTTGTTTGTCTAAATGTATCGGTGTATCCATCTCAACAGTCATCTGTTTGTTTGTCTAAATGTATCGGTGTATCCATCTCAACAGTCATCTGTTTGTTTGTCTAAATGTATCGGTGTATCCATCTCAACAGTCATCTGTTTGTTTGTCTAAATGTATCGGTGTATCCATCATCAACAGTCATCTGTTTGTTTGTCTAAATGTATCGGTGTATCCATTTATCCATCCCAACAGTCGTCTGTTTGTTTGTCAGTCATCTGTTTGTTTGTCTAAATGTATCGGTGTATCCATTTATCCATCCCAACAGTCATCTGTTTGTTTGTCTAAATGTATCGGTGTGTATCCATCTCAACAGTCATCTGTTTGTTTGTCTAAATGTATCGGTGTATCCATCTCAACAGTCATCTGTTTGTTTGTCTAAATGTATCGGTGTATCCATCTCAACAGTCATCTGTTTGTTTGTCTAAATGTATCGGTGTATCCATCTCAACAGTCATCTGTTTGTTTGTCTAAATGTATCGGTGTATCCATCTCAACAGTCATCTGTTTGTTTGTCTAAATGTATCGGTGTATCCATCTCAACAGTCATCTGTTTGTTTGTCTAAATGTATCGGTGTATCCATCTCAACAGTCATCTGTTTGTTTGTCTAAATGTATCGGTGTATCCATCTCAACAGTCATCTGTTTGTTTGTCTAAATGTATCGGTGTATCCATCTCAACAGTCATCTGTTTGTTTGTCTAAATGTATCGGTGTATCCATCTCAACAGTCATCTGTTTGTTTGTCTAAATGTATCGGTGTATCCATCTCAACAGTCATCTGTTTGTTTGTCTAAATGTATCGGTGTATCCATCTCAACAGTCATCTGTTTGTTTGTCTAAATGTATCGGTGTATCCATCTCAACAGTCATCTGTTTGTTTGTCTAAATGTATCGGTGTATCCATCTCAACAGTATCTGTTTGTTTGTCTAAATGTATCTCAACAGTCATCTGTTTGTTTTGTCTAAATGTATCGGTGTATCCATCTCAACAGTCATCTGTTTGTTTGTCTAAATGTATCGGTGTATCCATCTCAACAGTCATCTGTTTGTTTGTCTAAATGTATCGGTGTATCCATCATCCCAACAGTCATCTGTTTGTTTGTCTAAATGTATCGGTGTATCCATCTCAACAGTCATCTGTTTGTTTGTCTAAATGTATCGGTGTATCCATCTCAACAGTCATCTGTTTGTTTGTCTAAATGTATCGGTGTATCCATCTCAACAGTCATCTGTTTGTTTGTCTAAATGTATCGGTGTATCCATCTCAACAGTCATCTGTTTGTTTGTCTAAATGTATCGGTGTATCCATCTCAACAGTCATCTGTTTGTTTGTCTAAATGTATCGGTGTATCCATCTCACACAGTCATCTGTTTCGGTGTATGTCATCCCAAATGTATCGGTGTATCCATTTATCCATCTCAACAGTCATCTGTTTGTTTGTCTAAATGTATCGGTGTATCCATCTCAACAGTTATCTGTTTGTTTCTCTAAATGTATCGGTGTATCCATCTCAACAGTCATCTGTTTGTTTGTCTAAATGTATCGGTGTATCCATCTCAACAGTCATCTGTTTGTTTGTCTAAATGTATCGGTGTATCCATCTCAACAGTCATCTGTTTGTTTGTCTAAATGTATCGGTGTATCCATCTCAACAGTCATCTGTTTGTTTGTCTAAATGTATCGGTGTATCCATCTCAACAGTCATCTGTTTGTTTGTCTAAATGTATCGGTGTATCCTCAACAGTCATCTGTTTGTTTGTCTAAATGTATCGGTGTATCCATCTCAACAGTCATCTGTTTGTTTGTCTAAATGTATCGGTGTATCCATCTCAACAGTCATCTGTTTGTTTGTCTAAATGTATCGGTGTATCCATCTCAACAGTCATCTGTTTGTTTGTCTAAATGTATCGGTGTATCCATTTATCCATCCCAACAGTCATCTGTTTGTTTGTCTAAATGTATCGGTGTATCCATCTCAACAGTCATCTGTTTGTTTGTCTAAATGTATCGGTGTATCCATCTCAACAGTCATCTGTTTGTTTGTCTAAATGTATCGGTGTATCCATCTCAACAGTCATCTGTTTGTTTGTCTAAATGTATCTGTTTGTTTGTCTAAATGTATCGGTGTATCCATCTCAACAGTCATCTGTTTGTTTGTCTAAATGTATCGGTGTATCCATCTCAACAGTCATCTGTTTGTTTGTCTAAATGTATCGGTGTATCCATCTCAACAGTCATCTGTTTGTTTGTCTAAATGTATCGGTGTATCCATCTCAACAGTCATCTGTTTGTTTGTCTAAATGTATCGGTGTATCCATCTCAACAGTCATCTGTTTGTTTGTTAAATGTTTGTATCCATCTATCTGTTTGTTTGTCTAAATGTATCGGTGTATCCATCTCAACAGTCATCTGTTTGTTTGTCTAAATGTATCGGTGTAATCAACAGTCATCTGTTTGTTTGTCTAAATGGTGTATCCATCTCAACAGTCATCTGTTTGTTTGTCTAAATGTATCGGTGTCTCAACAGTCATCTGTTTGTTTGTCTAAATGTATCGGTGTATCCATCTCAACAGTCATCTGTTTGTTTGTCTAAATGTATCGGTGTATCCATCTCAACAGTCATCTGTTTGTTTGTCTAAATGTATCGGTGTATCCATCTCAACAGTCATCTGTTTGTTTGTCTAAATGTATCGGTGTATCCATCTCAACAATCTGTTTGTTTGTCATCCATCTCAACAGTCATCTGTTTGTTTGTCTAAATGTATCGGTGTATCCATCTCAACAGTCATCTGTTTGTTTGTCTAAATGTATGTATCCATCTCAACAGTCATCTGTTTGTTTGTCTAAATGTATCGGTGTATCCATCTCAACAGTCATCTGTTTGTTTGTCTAAATGTATCGGTGTATCCATCTCAACAGTCATCTGTTTGTTTGTCTAAATGTATCGGTGTATCCATCTCAACAGTCATCTGTTTGTTTGTCTAAATGTATCGGTGTATCCATCTCAACAGTCATCTGTTTGTCTTTGTCCATCTCAAAGTCATCTGTTTGTTTGTATCGGTGTATCCATCTCAACAGTCATCTGTTTGTTTGTCTAAATGTATCGGTGTATCCATCTCAACAGTCATCTGTTTGTTTGTCTAAATGTATCGGTGTATCCATCTCATCAGTCATCTGTTTGTTTGTCAAATGTGTATCTCTCAACAGTCATCTGTTTGTTTGTCTAAATGTATCGGTGTATCCATCTCAACAGTCATCTGTTTGTTTGTCTAAATGTATCGGTGTATCCATCTCAACAGTCATCTGTTTGTTTGTCTAAATGTATCGGTGTATCCATCTCAACAGTCATCTGTTTGTTTGTCTAAATGTATCGGTGTATCCATCTCAACAGTCATCTGTTTGTTTGTCTAAATGTATCGGTGTATCCATCTCAACAGTCATCTGTTTGTTTGTCTAAATGTATCGGTGTATCCATCATCAACAGTCATCTGTTTGTTTGTCTAAATGTATCGGTGTATCCATCTCAACAGTCATCTGTTTGTTTGTCTAAATGTATCGGTGTATCCATCTCAACAGTCATCTGTTTGTTTGTCTAAATGTATCGGTGTATCCATCTCAACAGTCATCTGTTTGTTTGTCTAAATGTATCGGTGTATCCATCTCAACAGTCATCTGTTTGTTTGTCTAAATGTATCGGTGTATCCATCTCAACAGTCATCTGTTTGTTTGTCTAAATGTATCGGTGTATCCATCTCAACAGTCATCTGTTTGTTTGTCTAAATGTATCGGTGTATCCATCTCAACAGTCATCTGTTTGTTTGTCTAAATGTATCGGTGTATCTAAATGTATCGGTGTATCCTCAACAGTCATCTGTTTGTTTGTCTAAATGTATCGGTGTATCCATCTCAACAGTCATCTGTTTGTTTGTCTAAATGTATCGGTGTATCCATCTCAACAGTCATCTGTTTGTTTGTCTAAATGTATCGGTGTATCCATCTCAACAGTCATCTGTTTGTTTGTCTAAATGTATCGGTGTATCCATCTCAACAATCTGTTTGTTTGTCAGTATCCATCTGTTTGTTTGTCTAAATGTATCGGTGTATCCATCTCAACAGTCATCTGTTTGTTTGTCTAAATGTATCGGTGTATCCATCTCAACAGTCATCTGTTTGTTTGTCTAAATGTATCGGTGTATCCATCTCAACAGTCATCTGTTTGTTTGTCTAAATGTATCGGTGTATCCATCTCAACAGTCATCTGTTTGTTTGTCTAAATGTATCGGTGTATCCATCTCAACAGTCATCTGTTTGTTTGTCTAAATGTATCGGTGTATCCATCTCAACAGTCATCTGTTTGTTTGTCTAAATGTATCGGTGTATCCATCTCAACAGTCATCTGTTTGTTTGTCTAAATGTATCGGTGTATCCATCTCAACAGTCATCTGTTTGTTTGTCTAAATGTATCGGTGTATCCATCTCAACAGTCATCTGTTTGTTTGTCTAAATGTATCGGTGTATCCATCTCAACAGTCATCTGTTTGTTTGTCTAAATGTATCGGTGTATCCATCTCAACAGTCTAAATGTATCTGTTTGTTTGTCTAAATGTATCGGTGTATCCATCTCAACAGTCATCTGTTTGTTTGTCTAAATGTATCGGTGTATCCAAATCAACAGTTATCTGTTTGTTTGTCTAAATGTATCGGTGTATCCATCTCAACAGTCATCTGTTTGTTTGTCTAAATGTATCGGTGTATCCATCTCAACAGTTATCTGTTTGTTTGTCGGTGTATCCATCTCAACAGTCATCTGTTTGTTTGTCTAAATGTATCGGTGTATCCTAAATGTATCGGTGTATCCATCAACAGTCATCTGTTTGTTTGTCTAAATGTATCGGTGTATCCATCTCAACAGTCATCTGTTTGTTTGTCATCGGTGTATCATCTCAACAGTCATCTGTTTGTCTAAATGTATCGGTGTATCCATCTCAACAGTCATCTGTTTGTTTGTCTAAATGTATCTATCCATCTCAACAGTCATCTAAATGTATCGGTGTATCCATCTCAACAGTCATCTGTTTGTTTGTCTAAATGTATCGGTGTATCCATCTCAACAGTCATCTGTTTGTTTGTCTAAATGTATCGGTGTATCCATCTCAACAGTCATCTGTTTGTTTGTCTAAATGTATCGGTGTATATCCAGTCTCATCCACAGTCATCTGTTTGTTTGTCTAAATGTATCGGTGTATCCATCTCAACAGTCATCTGTTTGTTTGTCTAAATGTATCGGTGTATCCATCTCAACAGTCATCTGTTTGTTTGTCTAAATGTATCGGTGTATCCATCTCAACAGTCATCTGTTTGTTTGTCTAAATGTATCGGTGTATCCATCTCAACAGTCATCTGTTTGTTTGTCTAAATGTATCGGTGTATCCATCTCAACAGTCATCTGTTTGTTTGTCTAAATGTATCGGTGTATCCATCTCAACAGTCATCTGTTTGTTTGTCTAAATGTATCGGTGTATCCATCTCAACAGTCATCTGTTTGTTTGTCTAAATGTATCGGTGTATCCATCTCAACAGTCATCTGTTTGTTTGTCTAAATGTATCGGTGTATCCATCTCAACAGTCATCTGTTTGTTTGTCTAAATGTATCGGTGTATCCATCTCAACCATCTGTTTGTTTGTCTAAAACGGTGTCCATCTCAACAGTCATCTGTTTGTTTGTCTAAATGTATCGGTGTATCCATCTCAACAGTCATCTGTTTGTTTGTCTAAATGTATCGGTGTATCCATCTCAACAGTCATCTGTTTGTTTGTCTAAATGTATCGGTGTATCCATCTCAACAGTCATCTGTTTGTTTGTCTAAATGTATCGGTGTATCCATCTCAACAGTCATCTGTTTGTTTGTCTAAATGTATCGGTGTATCCATCTCAACAGTCATCTGTTTGTTTGTCTAAATGTATCGGTGTATCCATCTCAACAGTCATCTGTTTGTTTGTCTAAATGTATCGGTGTATCCATCTCAACAGTCATCTGTTTGTTTGTCTAAATGTATCGGTGTATCCATCTCAACAGTCATCTGTTTGTTTGTCTAAATGTATCGGTGTATCCATCTCAACAGTCATCTGTTTGTTTGTCTAAATGTATCGGTGTATCCATCTCAACAGTCATCTGTTTGTTTGTCTAAATGTATCGGTGTATCCATCTCAACAGTCATCTGTTTGTTTGTCTAAATGTATCGGTGTATCCATCTCAACAGTCATCTGTTTGTTTGTCTAAATGTATCGGTGTATCCATCTCAACAGTCATCTGTTTGTTTGTCTAAATGTATCGGTGTATCCATCTCAACAGTCATCTGTTTGTTTGTCTAAATGTATCGGTGTATCCATCTCAACAGTCATCTGTTTGTTTGTCTAAATGTATCGGTGTATCCATCTCAACAGTCATCTGTTTGTTTGTCTAAATGTATCGGTGTATCCATCTCAACAGTCATCTGTTTGTTTGTCTAAATGTATCGGTGTATCCATCTCAACAGTCATCTGTTTGTTTGTCTAAATGTATCGGTGTATCCATCTGTTTGTTTGTCTAAATGTATCGATGTATCCAACAGTCATCTGTTTGTTTGTCTAAATGTATCGGTGTATCCATCTCAACAGTCATCTGTTTGTTTGTCTAAATGTATCGGTGTATCCATCTCAACAGTCATCTGTTTGTTTGTCTAAATGTATCGGTGTATCCATCTCAACAGTCATCTGTTTGTTTGTCTAAATGTATCGGTGTATCCATCTCCCAACAGTCATCTGTTTGTTTGTCTAAAATCGGTGTATCGGTTTATCCATCTCAACAGTCATCTGTTTGTTTGTCTAAATGTATCGGTGTATCCAAATCGGTGTATCCATCTCAACAGTATCTGTTTGTTTGTCTAAATGTATCGGTGTATCCATTTATCATCAAAGTCATCTGTTTGTTTGTCTAAATGTATCGGTGTATCCATCTCAACAGTCATCTGTTTGTTTGTCTAAATGTATCGGTGTATCCATCTCAACAGTCATCTGTTTGTTTGTCTAAATGTATCGGTGTATCCATCTCAACAGTCATCTGTTTGTTTGTCTAAATGTATCGGTGTATCCATCTCAACAGTCATCTGTTTGTTTGTCTAAATGTATCGGTGTATCCATCTCAACAGTCATCTGTTTGTTTGTCTAAATGTATCGGTGTATCCATCTCAACAGTCATCTGTTTGTTTGTCTAAATGTATCGGTGTCAGTCATCTGTTTGTTTGTCTAAATGTATCGGTGTATCCATCTCAACAGTCATCTGTTTGTTTGTCTAAATGTATCGGTGTATCCATCTCAAATCTGTTTGTTTGTCTAAATGTAGTCATCTGTTTGTTTGTCTAAATGTATCGGTGTATCCATCTCAACAGTCATCTGTTTGTTTGTCTAAATGTATCGGTGTATCCATCTCAACAGTCATCTGTTTGTTTGTCTAAATGTATCGGTGTATCCATCTCAACAGTCATCTGTTTGTTTGTCTAAATGTATCGGGTGTATCCATCTCAACAGTCATCTGTTTGTTTGTCTAAATGTATCGGTGTATCCATCTCAACAGTCATCTGTTTGTTTGTCATCCTCAACAGTCATCTGTTTGTTTGTCTAAATGTATCGGTGTATCCATCTCAACAGTCATCTGTTTGTTTGTCTAAATGTATTGGTGTATCCATCTCAACAGTCATCTGTTTGTTTGTCTAAATGTATCGGTGTATCCATCTCAACAGTCATCTGTTTGTTTGTCTAAATGTATCGGTGTATCCATCTCAACAGTCATCTGTTTGTTTGTCTAAATGTATCGGTGTATCCATCTGTTTGTTTGTCTAAATGTATCATCCATCTCAACAGTCATCTGTTTGTTTGTCTAAATGTATCGGTGTATCCATCTCAACAGTCATCTGTTTGTTTGTCTAAATGTATCGGTGTATCCATCTCAACAGTCATCTGTTTGTTTGTCTAAATGTATCGGTGTATCCATCTCAACAGTCATCTGTTTGTTTGTCTAAATGTATCGGTGTATCCATCTCAACAGTCATCTGTTTGTTTGTCTAAATGTATCGGTGTATCCATCTCAACAGTCATCTGTTTGTTTGTCTAAATGTATCCATGTATCCATCTCAACCATCTGTTCAACAGTCTAAATGTTTGTTTGTCTATCCATGCCAACAGTCATCTGTTTGTTTGTCTATCGGTGTATCCATCTCAACAGTCATCTGTTTGTTTGTCTAAATGTATCGGTGTATCCATCTCAACAGTCATCTGTTTGTTTGTCTAAATGTATCGGTGTATCCATCTCAACAGTCATCTGTTTGTTTGTCTAAATGTATCGGTGTATCCATCTCAACAGTCATCTGTTTGTTTGTCTAAATGTATCGGTGTATCCATCTCAACAGTCATCTGTTTGTTTGTCTAAATGTATCGGTGTATCCATCTCAACAGTCATCTGTTTGTTTGTCTAAATGTATCGGTGTATCCATCTCAACAGTCATCTGTTTGTTTGTCTAAATGTATCGGTGTATCCATCTCAACAGTCATCTGTTTGTTTGTCTAAATGTATCGGTGTATCCATCTCAACAGTCATCTGTTTGTTTGTCTAAATGTATCGGTGTATCCATCTCAACAGTTATCTGTTTGTTTGTCTAAATGTATCGGTGTATCCATCTCAACAGTCATCTGTTTGTTTGTCTAAATGTATCGGTGTATCCATCTCAACAGTCATCTGTTTGTTTGTCTAAATGTATCGGTGTATCCATCTCAACAGTCATCTGTTTGTTTGTCTAAATGTATCGGTGTATCCATCTCAACAGTCATCTGTTTGTTTGTCTAAATGTATCGGTGTATCCATCTCAACAGTCATCTGTTTGTTTGTCTAAATGTATCGGTGTATCCATCTCAACAGTCATCTGTTTGTTTGTCTAAATGTATCGGTGTATCCATCTCAACAGTCATCTGTTTGTTCTGTTTGTCATCTGTTTGTTTGTCTAAATGTATCGGTGTATCCATGTCAAAAGTCATCTGTTTGTTTGTCTAAATGTATCGGTGTATCCATCTCAACAGTCATCTGTTTGTTTGTCTAAATGTATCGGTGTATCCATCTCAACAGTCATCTGTTTGTTTGTCTAAATGTATCGGTGTATCCATCTCAACAGTCATCTGTTTGTTTGTCTAAATGTATCGGTGTATCCATCTCAACAGTCATCTGTTTGTTTGTCTAAATGTATCGGTGTATCCATCTCAACACAGTCATCTGTATCCATTGTTTGTCTAAATGTATCGGTGTATCCATCTCAACAGTCATCTGTTTGTTTGTCTAAATGTATCGGTGTATCCATCTCAACAATCTGTTTGTTTGTCTAAATGTATCGGTGTATCCATCTCAACAGTCATCTGTTTGTTTGTCTAAATGTATCGGTGTATCCATCTCAACAGTCATCTGTTTGTTTGTCTAAATGTATCGGTGTATATCCATCTGTTTGTTTGTCAACAGTCATCTGTTTGTTTGTCTAAATGTATCGGTGTATCCATCTCAACAGTCATCTGTTTGTTTGTCTAAATGTATCGGTGTATCCATCTCAACAGTCATCTGTTTGTTTGTCTAAATGTATCGGTGTCATCTGTTTGTTTGTCTAAATGTATCGGTGTATCCATCTCAACAGTCATCTGTTTGTTTGTCTAAATGTATCGGTGTATCCATCTCAACAGTCATCTGTTTGTTTGTCTAAATGTATCGGTGTATCCATCTCAACAGTCATCTGTTTGTTTGTCTAAATGTATCGGTGTATCCATCTCAACAGTCATCTGTTTGTTTGTCTAAATGTATCGGTGTATCCATCTCAACAGTCATCTGTTTGTTTGTAAATGTATCGGTGTATCCATCTAAATGTATCGGTGTATCCATCTCAACAGTCATCTGTTTGTTTGTCTAAATGTATCGGTGTATCCATCTCAACAGTCATCTGTTTGTTTGTCTAAATGTATCGGTGTATCCATCTCAACAGTCATCTGTTTGTTTGTCTAAATGTATCGGTGTATCCATCTCAACAGTCATCTGTTTGTTTGTCTAAATGTATCGGTGTATCCATCTCAACAGTCATCTGTTTGTTTGTCTAAATGTATCGGTGTATCCATCTCAACAGTCATCTGTTTGTTTGTCTAAATGTATCGGTGTATCCATCTCAACAGTCATCTGTTTGTTTGTCTAAAATGTATCGGTGTATCCATCATCCAACAGTCATCTGTTTGTTTGTCTAAATGTATCGGTGTATCCATCCCAACAGTCATCTGTTTGTTTGTCTAAATGTATCGGTGTATCCATTTATCCATCCCAACAGTCGTCTGTTTGTTTGTCTAAATGTATCGGTGTATCCATTTATCCATCCCAACAGTCATCTGTTTGTTTGTCTAAATGTATCGGTGTATCCATTTATCCATCCCAACAGTCATCTGTTTGTTTGTCTAAATGTATCGGTGTATCCATTTATCCATCCCAACAGTCATCTGTTTGTTTGTCTAAATGTATCGGTGTATCCATCTCAACCAACATCTGTTTGTTTGTCTAAATGTATCGGTGTATCCATCCCAACAGTCATCTGTTTGTTTGTCTAAATGTATCGGTGTATCCATCTCAACAGTCATCTGTTTGTTTGTCTAAATGTATCGGTGTATCCATTTATCCATCTCAACAGTCATCTGTTTGTTTGTCTAAATGTATCGGTGTATCCATCTCAACAGTCATCTGTTTGTTTGTCTAAATGTATCGGTGTATCCATCTCAACAGTCATCTGTTTGTTTGTCTAAATGTATCGGTGTATCCATCTCAACAGTCATCTGTTTGTTTGTCTAAATGTATCGGTGTATCCATCTCAACAGTCATCTGTTTGTTTGTCTAAATGTATCGGTGTATCCATCCCAACAGTCATCTGTTTGTTTGTCTAAATGTATCGGTGTATCCATCCCAACAGTCATCTGTTTGTTTGTCTAAATGTATCCATTTATCCATCCCAACAGTCATCTGTTTGTTTGTCTAAATGTATCGGTGTATCCATTTATCCATCCCAACAGTCGTCTGTTTGTTTGTCTAAATGTATCGGTGTATCCATTTATCCATGCCAACAGTCGTCTGTTTGTTTGTCTAAATGTATCGGTGTATCCATTTATCCATCCCAACAGTCATCTGTTTGTTTGTCTAAATGTATCGGTGTATCCATTTATCCATCCCAACAGTCATCTGTTTGTTTGTCTAAATGTATCGGTGTATCCATCTCAACAGTTATCTGTTTGTTTGTCTAAATGTATCGGTGTATCCATCTCAATAGTTATCTGTTTGTTTGTCCAAATGTATCGGTGTATCCATCTCAACAGTCATCTGTTTGTTTGTCTAAATGTATCGGTATATCCATCTCAACAGTCATCTGTTTGTTTGTCTAAATGTATCGGTGTATCCATCTCAACAGTCATCTGTTTGTTTGTCTAAATGTATCGGTGTATCCATCTCAACAGTCATCTGTTTGTTTGTCTAAATGTATCGGTGTATCCATCTCAACAGTCATCTGTTTGTTTGTCTAAATGTATCGGTGTATCCATCTCAACAGATATCTGTTTGTTTGTCTAAATATATCGGTGTATCCATTTATCCATCCCAAAAGTCGTCTGTTTGTTTGTCTAAATGTATCGGTGTATCCATTTATCCATCCCAACAGTCATCTGTTTGTTTGTCTAAATGTATCGGTGTATCCACCTCAACAGTCATCTGTTTGTTTCTGTAAATGTATCGGTGTATCCATCTCAACTGTCATCTGTTTGTTTGTCTAAATGTATCGGTGTATCCATCTCAACAGTTATCTGTTTGCTTGTCTAAATGTATCGGTGTATCCATCTCAACAGTCATCTGTTTGTTTGTCTAAATGTATCGGTGTATCCATCTCAACAGTCATCTGTTTGTTTGTCTAAATGTATCGGTGTATCCATCTCAACAGTCATCTGTTTGTTTGTCTAAATGTATTGGTGTATCCATTTCAACAGTCATCTGTTTGTTTGTCTAAATGTATCTGTTTCTTTATTTCATCAGTCATCTGTTTGTTTGTCTAAATGTATCGGTGTATCCATCTCAACAGTCATCTGTTTGTTTGTCTAAATGTATTGGTGTATCCATTTCAACAGTCATCTGTTTGTTTGTCTAAATGTATCGGTGTATCCATCTCAACAGTCATCTGTTTGTTTGTCTAAATGTATTGGTGTATCCATTTCAACAGTCATCTGTTTGTTTGTCTAAATGTATCTGTTTCTTTATTTCATCAGTCATCTGTTTGTTTGTATAAATGTATCTGTTTCTTTATTTTATCAGTCATCTGTGTGTTTATCTACTTATTTAAGTGTATCTGTTTCTTTATTTCATCAGTCATCTGTGTGTTTATCTACTTATTTACGTGTATCTGTTTGTCTGTTTATCCACATGTCCGTGTTTCTTTTATCCATTATTTCTGGTTTCCATCTTTTATATGCTTATTATGTTTTATTGACATATGTATTATCTGCCTGTTTACGTATTTTTTGTTTATCTTATAATGTTATTCCTACAAAAAATCTTACATATCTTCTTAATTAATAATATACGTAGTACGAAAACTTGAGTAGATTTACGACTAGTTAGAGCTAAAGTACGTTAACATAAGTCTTAACATAATACTTAAACAAATAATTTACACATCTATAAACGTATTTTACACGCTATCAGGTATAAATCACAAATTAACACTTTCTTATCTGACAAGTGCCCTCTGTCGGTGTCAGGATGAAGTTAAGCCGTACTTCTGAGTCGCTCAGAATATCGGTAATAATGAATCTAGTTGATACCTGCGTTTCGTAGAGTATTTCAAAACTGAATTCGTTTGATAAGAACTGAGCTCGTAGGTAAATAAATTACCTTGGTTTGAGCGACATAGGACGATTGTGAGAGACCAAGGACCCCCAGAAGTCCTCGAGATAACAGCTCGTCAGGAACGTTCTCGTCTGCTTTACAATCCCATAACTTGTGATTCATCCGATCGATGGTTGTATCTTATAAACGCGATGTTTTTCTTCAATAGACTCCTCAGTTGCACTGGACAGCCTGTTGCACTGCGTTCTTCTCAAATGCGAGTGCAAAGTGTCCTCTAGTGACAAGAAAATTAATAATTTTATTAATATAGGTATGATAATTACAACGAATCGATTGCTTCACCCCACATAACGTAACCCGACTGAAGCGCACTCTACCGTTAAAATTGCAAACTTGTTGTTGTTTTTTTTATGGCAAAGCTACATCGGGCTATCTGCTGTGTCCAGGGTAAATGAACCCGTGATTTTAGCGTTGTAAATCCGAAGACTTACCGCTGTCACGGCAGGAGACAATTACAAACGTACTTATATTTAACGTAGACAAAAATGGGAAGGTTTATATATAATGAAACAGAAATATTACCATTCTACAAGTAACAGCGTCGTGCTTGCTTTGATTACATTTTTGTTTCGGTAAGCTACAATGGAATTATCTACGAATACTTGGATGTAACCCATGAGCTCTCAGAGTCGTATTTCAGGCATGCTTAGCAGTGGGCTACGCTCGATCCATTATGGTATTTATAAAACTGTGTGATGTATCAATGTGAAAATGTTCAATTTCTTTATCACAAGAAACACCAGAATTTGCCAGTTACTATTCTTTTTATCTCCAATAAAGCAATTATAACTAAGAAAGTCAATCTGTTTCAATTATGAACAATCTCTCATTTTATATATTTCGTTTTATTAATCATTTCAATCTTAGGTTTTGATTGTTCAAATTCTAAACAATACATGGAAGGAAATGATTTGTTAGGTATTTAAGAACAAAGCTATACAATGGACTATCTGTCTTGTGCTTATCGTTGAAATCGAAACCCAATTTCTGTCACTGTAAGCCTTAAAACTAGCCGTTGTGCTACTGGAGGTGAAAATATATTTGATACAGCACTTCGAGAATACTCTATGTTTAAACTTTGGAGATAAGCTTTACATTTATAATTTGTCGATGTTATTACACAAACAATTCTTGTAGTAAAATAAGTTTTAAATTTAGAAGTTGTTATAATTTGTTGTTGTTATTATAAAAACAGTTCTTATAGAAAAATAAGCTTTACATTTATAATTTGTCGATGTTATTATATTGGGTTGAGGAATAATTCGTGAGCGTTTTTTCAAGTTAAAAAAATATATTCATAAATGAAACGCTTTCGCAAAATATTTCATGTCATTTGGTAGATAATTTTTTGCTCTAATAGATGGTGTGTTTGATTTTCATATGTCTTTAATTTTTGCTTTCATTTTCAGCTCATTAAATGGAATGTCAAGTGGACAAAATCGAGCATTTTCGACACCATCTGCTTTTCGCATTTAATTTCTTGCAATTTCGTTTACAACAATGCATACTATATACCTAGGTATTACATGAAATAAAGTGTCATAATAAATGTATTGGGTGTAATGTGTTCATGCATTGAAGTATTGTATAGTCTTGCATGTAATGCTTGAATGAAATTATTTAAAAGCGCTCACGAATTATTCCTCAACCTTATATTAATAATTATTACAAAAATAAAGGGAACTTTGTTTGTTTTGGAATTTCGCGCAAAGCAGAGCAAAACTAGAGGAAAGGCAGCTAGTCATCACCATCCACCGTCAACTGTTGGGCTACTCTTTTACCAACGAATAGTGGGATTGACCGTGACATTATAACGCCCTCACGGCTGAAAGGCCATGTTTGGTGTGACGGGGATTCGAACCCGCGACCTTCAGATTACTAGTCGAACGCTTTACTTAACCCACCTGGCTATGCTGGGCCTATAAGGGAAACTAACCATCAACTTATTTTTCGTCCAAGAATTCATTAACACATTTTTGGTTTAAATGTTTCCATACTGTTCTATATTGATGTTATTGTCTTCGTACATGGAGTAATTATTGAGTAAATGACCATAACAGGTGGAGTATGATTGAATATGTACAAGTTGTTAATCTGGTCTGTACAAGTTCGTTTGTCCAAACATACACACACCTGTTTTGTATAAAAGGATGTGCTGTTACTATAATCTTTTTACAAACAAATCAATGTTTCGTTCATCCAACTTCTCTCTACGTGGTGTAGAGTTATATCTTGGAACGAACCAAAAAAATATAGGGAGTCAAATTGTTCAATTACCCAGAAATGATATAAAGAAACGGACATTACCAGAACAGTTGAGCAGCGCCAGTGCACCGTATCTAGAACCATGAAAATATCACCGGAATACATGAAACATTGTTTCAGAGAAGTTTAATAGTAAACGTCGAAAACCTGCTGCAAGAGGTTACCGTGTTTTGATCAGATTAACAGGTCAAGGTCGTAATAAGACTTATAACACCTTACAACAGGAATGGCATGAACACATTTATTCCAGGATATCCAGAATAACAGTGAATAGCAGACTGACCAAATAAAGTTATTTTACAAACCGTTATTAGTCACATTTCATCATCGTCACCATGTTTCTTGGGCAAGGCAGCATGTCAATTACAGTTAGAACACTGGCGACATATCATCTTTTCGTATAAGTCTTGTTTCGGGCTTTATAAAGCTGAAGGTAACATTCTACTCGTCGTATGCTTGAAGAAAGGATGAGTGAAAACTGTCTCTCCCACAGGAGATGGCGCAGTAAATAACTGGGCAGCTGTTCATCATAGTTGAAAAACAGCTCTTCATGTCCTCTAATGAAACGTCAATGTTACCTTCTACAGGTATCACTTGGAGACGAGATTTTTGCAATATACTATAGTAATGTTTGATAACAACTGTGTTCTAGAGTACGGTGAGGGAGAGACCACTTACTGACGACATTTAAAATAATTTGATGTTACATTTTGTCGCTATATATGTTTTGCTGGGACCTGTGAAATGCTGACTTACATATCCTTCTACAGGTGTCTAATAGCATTATTTGTTGTTCTAATAAATCATTCACGATCTCCGTAGAACATATTTCATTATACAAATCACATATGTAGATATTTAACATGACATATATTTCTCAGTTTAACAGTGTTATTTGTATTTATATTTCACCTGAGTAATAATATTATTTTCAATAAGATATACAAACATTTTGGCCAAGACTGTATCCTACAGATATTGTTTACATGTATACATTTACTCGTAATATTTTCCAAAGTTTTTGAAAAATGCTAACTTTCCTCATTTCAGAGATTTAACAAAGTTTAAAGCGCTATAGACAATATACACTTAGAGTTAATAATACTTAGTAGTACAAAGTAGAAAACATCATTCCAAGTAACATAACAATGGAAATCATTACGTTGTAATTAAAGTAGCTTAAAGGACGACTCCAAAGGCTAGATCATTACACTGCAGTTAAAGCAGATAAGAAAACGAGTCCAAAGGCTAGATCATTATACTACAGTTAAAGCAGATAAGAAAACGAGTCCAAAGGCTAGATCATTATACTACAGTTAAAGCAGATAAGAAAACGAGTCCAAAGGCTAGATCATTATACTACAGTTAAAGCAGATAAGAAAACGAGTCCAAAGGCTAGATCATTATACTACAGTTAAAGCAGATAACAAAACGAGTCCAAAGGCTAGATTATTACACTGCAGTTAAAGCAGATAACAAAACGAGTCCAAAGGCTAGATCATTACACTGCAGTTAAAGCAGATAAGAAAACGAGTCCAAAGGCTAGATCATTATACTACAGTTAAAGCAGATAAGAAAACGAGTCCAAAGGCTAGATCATTATACTACAGTTAAAGCAGATAAGAAAACGAGTCCAAAGGCTAGATCATTATACTACAGTTAAAGCAGATAAGAAAACGAGTCCAAAGGCTAGATCATTATACTACAGTTAAAGCAGATAACAAAACGAGTCCAAAGGCTAGATTATTACACTGCAGTTAAAGCAGATAAGAAAACGAGTCCAAAGGCTAGATCATTATACTACAGTTAAAGCAAATAAGAAAACGAGTCCAAAGGCTAGATCATTACACTGCAGTTAAAGCAGATAAGAAAACGAGTCCAAAGTCATTACCCGCTTGAAATAAAAATGTAATCTCAAGACGGCTGGGCCAACTGTTTAATGATAATATTACGTATCTCTTTTCACTCTGTAACGCGGTTACAGTGTTACAAGTACTAAGACTACAGTATTGTTAAGAATGTAACAATCACATGGTTAAATATTTTATAACGGTTTTCAAATTCAACTTCTTCTCAGTGGTAGAGCGGCACGACCACGGACTTATAACACTAGAATCTGGGTGGACGGAACACAGATAGCCTGTTGTGTTGCTTTGAGCTTGACTTCATACAAAACAAACGCAATTTTCCATTGATTCTTTTTACATGCTATCTCGTGAAGTGAATAATTATGCATTTAATTACATTCGCTATTCTTAAAAACAAAGACACTAATGAAACCGAAATCTAAGTCAAGCTTGAAACTAAAACTTACCTTCACAGACAAAGAGTGTGTTGGTTAGTACTTGTTTTCATCAATATTGTTTCAATTAGCTGAGTTCGGGGATCAGAGATACAAAAGTTTGTATTTGTAATTAATCTGACGTACAATTCAATTGCCTTTCAAACAAAAACAATATACTTGGAATCTCTTTAAATGTTGTGTTCTCAACGTTTTAAATAGAAATTTAATCCAACAAGATAGCTCGAGTAACTTTACGATCTAGAAAAATACGAAAACGCTAGATTTACTTATTTCCAATTATAACTATCAACGAATAATTTTATTACTTCTTTCTCTGGGTGAAGATTACTTCACCTCTTCCAACATTTGTTTCTCCTGTTTAACATTAGCTTCTGAAAAAGTGTCGTCTTGTTATGAAACGATATACACACACACAGGTTGGTGACAGCAATCGTGAGACAACATTTAATGGATGTAATCACAGTGCGTTGGTCTAAAATGACCAGAAACAGTAAAACGACGAGATCTGGTTCTTTAACCCAGCTTATTTCTTAACAACAAAATTAGTTTCAAGAACTGATTTATTCTTTTGTTAAGTATTATTAATCACTTGGTTCTCAAAACCTAACCTTTAATCGATATGTATATCACTCTAGGTATTAATAAATAAAAATGATTAATAATTAACAGACAACTATCAGATAAATCTTCTACAGTCAAATAGTACACAGAAAAGAGACACCAAACTAACACACATGCAGTAAGACCTTGACTATCATTTGTTGTCATGGTTGTTACCCGAGAGTTGCAAACAAAGGATTACAAACCTACCTTCTAATAGAAAAAAAAAGGTGGTTTAAGATTCAACCATCACAAACTTTCCATCTCGGAACTTCTCCGGTGAAACAAACTAGTAGAAAAAACGAAGCAAAAAATGGATTACTTTGTACGCGAACGAAGGTCGCCCTACAAAGTAACTCAGTTAACCCTCTTGTATTAACAGATACAACAGTCTCATAATTTAGAACTATGTCTCCTAGTGAAGATTTAAAAATATTTCTGAGGTTTATAGCTACTTCAAAGGTTATTCTCGAGGTTATGTGATACTGAATATGAATGAGTGAATATCGCTAGGTATTGATAACAACACGAAGTTATTTGTAACTTAGTGTATCTTTATACATGTGAAGAAACATCAGATATGGTTACGTTTAACTGAAATGGTGCTGTTGGAAATCAAAATGGGATAAAACGGTACTTTTGAATGTCAAAATGGGATGAAATGGTACTGTTGAATGTCAAGGTGAGAAGAAATGGTATTGTTAAATGTAAAGGTCAAATGAAATGGTACTGTTGAATGTCAAGGTGAGAGGAAATGGTATTGTTGAATGTGAAGGTGAGATGAAATGGTACTGTTGAAAGTCGAGATGAGATGAAGTGGTGCTATCGAATGTGAAGGTCGGATGAAATAGTACTGTTGAATATCAAGATGAGAGGAAATGGTACTTTGGAATTTCAAGTTGAGATGGAATATCAAGATGGGATAAAATGGTACTGTTGAATGTAAAGGTGAGAGAAAATGGTACTTTTGAATGTCAAGTTCAGATGAAATGGTACTGTTGAATGTAAAGGTGAGAGAAAATGGTACTGTTGAATGTAAGGGGAGTTGAAACTGTACTTTTGAATGTCAAGATTGAATGAAATGGTACTGTTAAATGTCAAGATGGGATGTTTGTTTGTTTTGTGAATTTCGCACAAAGCTACTCGAGGGCTATCTGTGCTAGCAGTCCCTAATTTAGCAGTGTAAGACTAGAGGGAAGGCAGCTAGTCATCACCACCCACCGCCAACTCTTGGGCTACTTTTTTACCAACCAATAGTGGGATTGACTGTCACATTATAACGCCCCCACGGCTGAAAGGGCAAGCATGTTTGGCGCGACGGGGATGCGAACCCGCGACCCTCAGATTACGAGTCGCACGCCTTAACACACTTGACCATGCCGGGCCTCAAGATGGGATGAAATGGTACTGTTGAATGTGAAGGTGAGAGAAAATTGTATTGTTGAATATAAAGGTGAGATGAAATGGCACTTTTCAATGTCAAGATGAGATAAAATGGTGTTGTTGAATGTCAAGTTGATATAAAACTGGACTGTTGAATGTAAAGATGGGATGAAATGGTACTGTGCAATGTCAAGATGAGAGGTAATTGTATTGTTGAATGTAAAGATGAGAGGAAATGGTACTGTTGGATGTTAGAATGGGATAAAATGGTAGTGTTGAATACAATGTTGAAATTGTACTTTTGAATGTTAAGATGGAATGAAATGGTACTGTTAAATGTCAAGATAGCGAAAACGGTACTATTGAATGTCAAGATGGAAAGAAATGGTATTTTTGAATGTCAAGTTGAGATAAAACTGGACTGTTGAATGTAAAGATGGGATGAAATGGTACTGTTGAATGTCGAGATGGAATTAAATGGTGCTATTCAATGTCAAGATAAGAGGAAACGGTACTGTTTAATGTCAAGATGGGAGAAAATGGTACTGTTGGATATCAAAATGGGATGAAATGGTAGTGTTGAATGTCAAGATGAGAGGAAATAATATTGTTAAATGTCAATGTGGGAAGAAATGGTAGTGTTGAATATCAATGTGAGAGGAAATGGTACAGTTGAATGTAGAGGTGAGAGGAAATTGTATTGTTGAGTGTCAAGATGAGATGAAATTATACTGTTGAATGTCAAGATGGTATGAAATGGTAATGTTGAATGTCAAGATGGTATGAAAGTGCACTGTTGAAAGGGGGAGATGAAGTGGTATTGTTGAATGTCAAGAAGAGATTTTACTGGGCTGTTTATTAATAGGATTAGTGATGTTAGGGGATAAACCATAAACATACCACTTATACCTATGTGAGTAATACCAAGCTAAAATTAATAAGAGAAGTATTTGCGCTCATCTTTCAGAACCAAGAAATCGAGCAAATGTTGTTATTGTTACACCACTATGAAATACTATGTATTAGTCCATACGTAAAGCTTAAGAACATTGGAAATCGAAGTAATGTACAAAGTTAAGTGTGTTGGTCGATAACAGGCACTAAAGATATCTCTCTGTCATACATTTTTTCTAACACTTCCAAGACTTTCGACGTTCCTAGAAATATACTTTCACAAGTTTCTTGGTGTCTAGACTGAATACAAGTTAATCACTTTCTTCCATTTCGAAAGCCATTTGGACTTTCTTGTCTAACTCGTATGTAGCAGTAGAATTCTCCTGTTCTGTAATTGGCAATTTGGTGTATAATAAAACGGAAAGCTGTAGCGACCATCTTCAATTATTTTCAAACGTTGAGATGAACCTTTAGAATAAACATTTAAACAGTTACGATATTGTGTACAGACAGATAAAATGACAACGTCTGGCGTCAACAAGCAGGGAACAATTTCATAATTAATTTTCTGAAAAAACAAATGAAGTAAATTAATGGAGCAAATAATCTTTATGTGTGTGTGTGTGTTTTTATAGCAAAGCCACATTGGGCTATCTGCTGAGTTCACCGAGGGGAATCAAACCCCTGATTTTAGCGTTGTAAATCCGTATTCTTACCGCTGGACTAGCGAAAGACCGGAGCGAATAATTATTGAAATTGTGAAACCATTGCAATTTGGGTTATTAATCAAGATTAATTAATGTTTATGGTAAAATTAATATGGGCTTACAACGCTAAAATTTGGAATTCGATCCCAGTGGTAAATACAGCACAGATAGCTCATTAAGTAGCTTTATAATAATAATAAAAACACTACATATACAATATATGGGACTGGGATGGCCAAGCATGTTAAGGCGAGCAACTCGTAATCTAAGGGTCATGGATTCGCATCCCCGTCGCGCCAAACATGCTCGCCCTTTCAGCCGTGGGGGCGTTATAATGTTACGGTCAATCCCATTATTCGTTGGTAAAAGAGTATCCCAAGAGTTGGCGGTGGGTGGTGATGACTAGCTTCCTTCCCTATAGTCTTACACTGCTAAATTAGGGACGGCTAGCACAGATAGCCCTCGAGTAGTTTTGTGCAAAATTCAAAAACAAACATATACGATACGTAAGTCGCCAATATGTATTTGTGTGTACTGCAAAGAACGGCTCAACAAAGGTGTACATGTGATGGATTTCTTTCACTTAGTACTGGGAAAATTGTACTGTAGTTGTACATAGCTCAACTTCCCTCTAATCGTAACTGCCTGTTACTCTTAACAAATACCGGTTTGATGGTTGTAAGCTGATTATGTAGAAACGTAAAGATACCTAATTAGTGTGTCCAGCAAATTACAGCGGGTATATAGTTTCCTATATAACAGTATATATTTATTTTATCATACACTCTGAAATTACAACTTGAGCTGGTATTTGAGATCCAAGTAAATCAAAGAACTTACACAAACATATTAGTTTCGTAGCAACGAGATAAATAATATTAATACTCTAGAAACAATACGAATCGAATGAATTAGTTTTGGAATTAGTGCTCATTATTTTTGATTAACAACTGCTGTTAAGAACAAAGTATAATGTTAACCGTCTTTGTTCAGTGTACACTGATTAGGCCTACGTGTTTGTGACGAAAGCAAATACCCTAAATGTATTTACAATATTTTACAATAAGAGACTTAACATAAAACAATTATTATTTACTTACCCGGTTGTGGAGGTTTTCTCTTACAATACCAATTAATAGTCTCTTGACCACCAATTGAAACTTAATACGTCTCAGTCATACGAGACTGAGAGACGTTTGTACCGTGAAATAGAGAGAAGTGTAGTAGAAACTTCATGAGAAGAAGTGACTCGTTACGTTCCTCTAATCAATAAATAAAGTAGTTTGGTATCTCAGACCTCACAAACAATTTGTCTACTAACAATCCGCAATGTATTTTGTCACCATTTTTTGTTCTTATCGTTCTGGGTAAACAAAATCAGAAAACGATTCTCCTGCTATTAAGCCTAACACAACGAATTTGAGTGACCTCTTTAGTCTTAGTTTGAAAAATGGATTTGCAATTAAAAGATTAAAAAATAAATTAAGAAGTGTAAGAAAAAAGTTTGTTGTTTAATTTCTGTAGTGCAAATATGTGCATTAAAGATAATTTAATACGAGAAATAAACGAACTTATAACACTAAAGTTGTTTTTCTTTAACTGGACACTCAACGTTTCGCTTTACGTTTTTTTTTTTTTCAGGAGCTTTCTGCTAGAACACAAATTGTGACAGGCAGTATGAAGTTTCCTATTAATTCGTATGTATTATTCGTTCTTTTCCTTCTTAATCCTGCACGTTTTATACAACCTACTGAAGAAGTTATAATAAGATCCCCCAGTCGAGTCTAATATGTGTAATCCTTCACTTGTAATTGTCTTTTGTCCACGAGTTTTGTTTTGTTTTTTATTATTATTGTTTTTTTTTAATTTGCGTGAGTTGCTTACTATGTATTACCTAGTTTGTCTATTTAAATGTAACTCATTTATTCTTATTTCTGTCTTACGTTTCTCGTTTGCTTAAAACCTCTCTCTTTAGATTTGAGGTCCGCCCTGTTCTCATAATGTTGTCCTATTTTAGGACAGTGGTAAGTCTTCGGATTTACAACGCTAAAGTCAGAGGTTTGATCCCCTCCGTGAATACAGCCCGCTGTGGCTATGCAATAAGAAAAAAACTACAAACACCTTACAATATTAAATACAAATAAGAATATTAACTGTTTTTGTCAGATGACATTTATGATACGTTATTATTCTTTATATTGTTTAATGATTTTATTACGATGAATCTTATAATGAATCTTATAATAATAATTAAGGATCTATATAACGAGAATGTGTTTATATGTATGTGGTTATTTTATTTTCATTAATATTAGGAATGTTTTAGTTTCTAATATCACTTTTTTTATTCAGTCCTTGGAGGTTTTTCAAGAAAAAAAAACGTATAATAGAATTTCAACCACATTATATCCGTCATATGATACGTTTCGCTCAATACGGAATTCACCAAGTCAGTTGGAACACAACAGAACGATATAATAGGCTTAACAGTAAAGTCGTATGACAAGTATAATAGATGGTAATCATACTTCGGCAGCTTAGAAAAGCTTTCTCACCATAACAACAATAGCAGAAGACAGTTTCAAGAGACATTTGATTCCAAAGTAGTTTCGTAATGGCGGACGTAATGGCTGGTTTATTTTTTTTTAATATATTTATCGTTATTTTTCAATTCTAACACACAATGTGAGTTCGTGATTTCTTAAAGCCGTATTATAGAAGCCGCTGAAGTGTTTGTACCGACATTTTATTAGCTTTGAAGTCGATAATAAATGTTAATTTGAAATTAAGAAATAAATAAATATGATCTTTGACATATTCATATGAATAACAAAAAAAGAAAAGAATTAGAAACCTTGTTAGTGTTATGATTTCCTCATTAAATTAAATTAAACATAAGTTTAAAAATTTACGGGAAAGAACGTCTGACAAGAAGTCTTAACACTTTGTTACCGCTGGCATCTACAAGATTTCATTAACTTTTCAGCGTTTTCGTGCAGCCAATCACTAAAGCGCCCGGAACTCTTTGACTGTTCAATTTAGTGCCTCCATTGAAAATATTAGCAAACTTACAGACTTCCAACGCAGAAACTCGAGGTAACAGGATTATAAGATAACAAAAAATAATTTTGAATAGAAATTTATGTCTTCGTGCAATAGAAGTAAATCTCTGAAAGCCAACTTTGTAAATGGCGCCACTGTACAACATGCCATTTGTACGTGTATATTTGAATATATATTCAATTTGCCGTGTCTTTCTTGTCTCCTGATGTAAAGAATGTATTTAGGTTCCATTGCTTCTACATTATTGTACATTTTAAAACGCCGAAGTCGTCGTTTGATCCCACATGGAGTTTAATATTTGAAATGTTGTATTATTTTATGGTCATTTTTTAAGTATGATACTTCTTCAAAATTTCCAGGTCTCTGGTCCTCCTCACGAGTCATTAAAAAATAAGTGGGTCAAGATCCTATACAAACGTCAGTTTTCAAGAGATTGTATTATATGTTGTATGAATAAAAGTAGATGCACTCGCGTTCTGTAAGTGTTTGTTTTGGAATTTCGCACAAAGCTACTCGAGGGCTATCTGTGCTAGCCGTCCCTAATTTAGCAGTGTAAGACTAGAGGGAAGGCAGCTAGTCATCACCATCCACCGCCAACTCTTGGGCTACTCTTTTACCAACGAATAGTGGGATTGACCGTCACATTATACACCCCCACGGCTGGGAGGGCGAGCATGTTTAGCGCGACGCGGGCGCGAACCCGCGAATTACGAGTCGCACGCCTTACGCGCTTGGTCATGCCAGGCCTTCTGTAAGTGAAATTCTGTATTATTGTATAGAGTTTTGTTTGCTTATTTAATTTCACACAAAGCTACACGAGGGTTACCTGCGCTAGCCGTCCCTAATTTAGCAGTTTAAGACTAGAGGGAAGCCAACTAGTCATCCTACTTTTATACCGACGAATAGTGGGATTGACCGAACATTAAACGCTTCCAAAGTTGAAAGGGCGAGGATGTTTGGAGTGACGGGGATTCGAACTCGCGACCCTCAGATTACGAGTTGAGTGCCTCATTACCACCTGCTTGTGCTAGACTTCTTTGAAATTAAGCATAGAGCTACACGATAGATTACAATGCTCTGCCTATCACAGGTATTGAACGCCAATTTCTAGCATTATAAGTTTGTAGAAATATTGCACTGCCACTGGGAAGTGGAAGATTTAACAGTGAAGTTTGACTGATGACGTTTCTTGTTTAGCCGTTTGGTGTCGTGAAGTAAGTAGCCCTATGAATAGTAGGATTGACCGTACAGTTATAAAACTTCCACGGCTGATAGGGCGAGCATGTTTGGTGTGATAGGAATTGGAACCCGCTCCCCTCAGATTGCGAGTCAAGCCCCTAACCGCTTGACAATGCCGGATTAGTTCTGACAGTCGTTGTACACGTGTTTCTGTACCCCTTTGGGGTAGATGTAAAGGTAACTGGGGATAATGGAGGAAACTGATAGGTACATCGAGACCTTTGTCAATCACGAAAGGACTTTTGAACACTACAGCAGAGCTCCAGTATTTAATGTTAGTATCTATGATGATTGGTTGTCATGGTAATCTGTTAATAAACATTTTCTAACGGTTCTAAAAAAAAAAAAGAGTTGTGTTCAATATTTCTAACCCGTTAGAAACAAAAGCATTGAACCTATCTACATGGTTTAGAAACGATCATATCGAAGTTGTCATAGGAAAACATTAAAATTTAACCTAAGAAAATGAAATAAAGCAGATGCCTAGCTGACACCATAGCTCTTGCAATGTGAGCTTAGCTAAGAAAATCAATGTCGGAAAATATTTTTTCTTGAAAAAATTCTTCGATTCCTCAGAATCTAAGATTATAGACGCTTATTTTCACCCGAATGTTTGGTGTTGCGCATATCACATAATATTTGTCAACTGTCAGAACCTGATACCTGACTTTAAGACAAATCGTGTTCATAAGACTAATTCCCTCAGGCTTATACTATTGCGGATTCTGTAACCTCGTGAATGACACGTGTCTTGAAAGTGTGACACAAAGAACATTAAACAGCTGATGGGTATTTCATGATATCCTAATTTCCCACAGAATTAACTAATCACACAATATATTTATTTACGTGTTAAAAATACCCTATAATCTCTCAATTCTTAAACATGAACAAGTATCCGTGAATCAATGTCGCTTTAGACTTAAAAATATAATACAGAAGGTCGTTGTGCTTGTAAAGTACAAATGCTTGTCTTTTGAGTCGGAAAGGACTTCCATAGGCTTCCAAAGCAACTTGAAATTGGCAGACAGTTATTTTCATATTCGAAATATGCTAATGAATTTGTACTAACGTTATAAGTATTACCATTAGAAGATCTTTCATATGCTGTCCTTGTACAATAAAAACTAATTATAATACGTTTAAACTGGCAATCTGGGACTACAGCATACTTAGTTGAATAGAAAGTACTTTTGGCACTTCGTAAAATGTACTAGATGTAATAGCTAGATTAAATGTTATGTTATGCAAAGGAATACCAGACACATTTAAATGGTTCTCCTCTCGTGTAACTTGACCATTCGCTTTACAAGTTTCTTCTCTTAGCCAAAATGCACATGTTTGAGTATCTTATTGTTTATGAATGTAAGAGATGTCGCATCCTCTTACGTTGTTGTTCTGTCTCTCAGTTTCCAAGGTCACCTTCCAGCAAACTGGCAAGCTCTAAGTTACAGCCATGACTAACAATAAAAGTTAAATATCTTTTCAAAAGCAAGTGTCTCTAATCAGCAATAAGAATGACTGCGTAGGTAGCAATTTCATGGCTTGGTTATGGAAAGCTTTCTATGAAAGAAGTAGAATACTGTACGGTGTCCTGTAAGATTGTACGAAGTTCTATAAAATTGTATGATGTTTTGTAAGATTGTATGATATTCTATAAGATTGTACGATGTTCTGTAATATTGCACGATGTTCTATAAGACTGTACGATGTTCCTAAGATTGTATGATGTTCTATAAGACTGTACGATGTTCCTAAGATTGTATGATGTTCTATAAGACTGTACGATGTTCTATAAGACTGTACGATATTCTACAAAATTGTACGATGTTTTACAAGATTATATGATGTTCTATAAGATTGTATTATGTTCTATAAGTAATTTTTGTTTGTTTCAAGAACAGCTTCACGGCTGGTCAACAATATACTAATTTCTTTCTATTCAGAATAATTTACTAAGATAGGAAATAGGCAGTTAGATATGGACTTAGTAGACAGATGGTTTAGTTAATTTAGCAGTACATAGATAATATTTGGAGTATTATAAAGTGAATCTCGTGTCTTGTAAACGTAATTTCCGAGTTATTATTTAACCCTGTGAAACTGAGAAAAACGGCTAACAAACATTAAGTGCATTCTCAAATTTTATCTTAACATTGACATATATGAAGGTAGTTTTAAAACTAACTTAAATGTTTGTTTCATTGACATCTCCTTATCTGTTGATGGTTATTAAACAAATGAAACTACATAGTCTAGAATTTTTAAAATCACTTTAAATAAAGCTCATGCAACAAGCGAGTCGACTTAGATCTTTGGAATTTATTCATTAAGGTAACTTTATACATTCAATATCCTATGCTGTGGCTGTAAATTATGAAAGTGGATGTGTTTTTTTAAGTTTTCTTTTGAAGCTGACATGCATTCAGATAAAGAGTAGTGAACACAGTGGTAACAACAAGACGAACTAAAACCTTTGAAAAATCAAAATTACTTTAGCAAAGTCTTTTTTTCATTTAAGCCTGATTCGAAAGAATAGCTCTGTAAACTCGAAAAAGACGTCACCTAGAGAAGAAGTCTCTGATCGAGATACGTTTAAAAATCTTTATCAAAACATTCAACTGATCGTCTGATTTTATTGTTTGTTTGCTTTACTCTGTCATACTTATTTTAGTTCCAATAATTCAAACCGAGATGAATCTTTGTTCGTAATCAAAACAAGGGTGTATACGGTTTTACCACGCGTTGGTTGTGTGACTGATCCTAAAAATCTAATTTTGTTTGCATTATTTTAGGTTTGAAGAATGAATTTAAGAAATAAATGCTTGAAAATGCTAAAGGGGAAACATCCACCTATCATTCGTTTTCTTTTTGGTTGCTAAGCCTCATTTGTTTTGACTCATAAAACGAAGACAAAGGGAGTTGCTAAGCCTCATTAAGATAAACGTTAAAGTTCAAGTCAGAAATTAAAGCTAAGATACTGTTGCGTTGAAAGAAATTGTTTGCAGTAAAATCCTGTATTTTATTCGACCATGAACTTGCATGAAAAATATAATTATCTGATTAAAAAACTTTTTCTGTTAAGCACAAAAAGCTACGGGCGTCGTAAAGTTTTCAGACTTACCGCTGAGCTACTGTTTGGACTAGGACTATTTCTGACATCCGACTAGCAATAAAAGTAATCCTGACCTCATCGTTTCTTAAACAATAACTTTTAAATATGACTGCTCCTCTAAACAAAACAACGCATTATATATTCTAATATTATTTTATAAGTCTATATTCATATAGGATCATCGATTTATATATATTATTCATCAGTAGACACGAAGAAATGTTTGAAGTTTTAAAATTAGTTCCATCCTATCCACGTGTATACACGTATACATATATATCACTGTGTTAAAAACTTATCTTTACAATGTTAATTAACTTATATATAAATCAATGAACCGATGCTTTTCAAACTGTTTGTAGCACTTGTTATTTTAGTACAAATCCATTGTTGGCACCTTCCAATCATCTTGTGTAACGTTAACAACGGAAAGGAAGAATCGAATGGGTTTTAAGAAGACGACGTGTCTTCTGATTGAGTTTGTCAGTGTTTGTTGATTGTATTGGGTCAACATCTATGATATATAAACAGCTTGTTCATCTCATCCCAATCATACTCCGATTTGATCCAGAAACGACGTTTTTCTAATGAACAGTAATATCACCAATCACCTCTCTACCCCAGCCCTTAAAAATCCATTCTTCATAATTAATTGACCTGAAGGGTTGTCCTTGAGATAGAACTTTGCGCTTTGAACAATGCTTTCTAGCACTGTGTGTGTGTGTGTGGATGGAAGGAGGTTGTACCAGAATGTTGGAGAAAGGCCTAACATTGTGTGTGTGTGTGGGTGGGTGGAAGAGGTTTTGTACCAGAATGATGGAGGAAGGCCTAACATTGTGTGTGTGTGGGTGGGTGGAAGAGGGGTTGTACCAGAATGATGGAGGAAGGCCTAACATTGTGTATGTGTGTGAGTGGGTGGAAGAGGGGTTGTACCAGAATGATGGAGGAAGGCCTAACATTGTGTGTGCGGGTGGGTGGAAAAGGGGTTGTACCAGAATGATGGAGGAAGGCCTAGCTTTGTGTGTGGGTGGGTGGGTGGAAGAGGGGTTGTACCAGAATGATGGAGGAAGGCCTAGCTTTGTGTGTGTGTGGGTGGGTGGAAGAGGGGTTGTACCAGAATGATAGAGGAAGGCCTAGCTTTGTGTGTGGGTGGGTGGGTGGAAGAAGGGTTGTACCAGAATGATGGAGGAAGGCCTAGCTTTGTGTGTGTGTGGGGTGGGTGGAAGAGGGGTTGTACCAGAATGATGGAGGAAGGCCTAGCTTTGTGTGTGTGTTTTACTCCACAACATTTATGTCCACCTCAACAATAAGTTATTTGATGTTATATCTACTTATAAATTCCTTAAAAATCAATTGAGAAACAACGGAGTGATAATTGGATGGGATTCTCTGTTCAATTCTGTTGCTTCTAAGCAGTGGCAATACATGTGACGGAATTTATGTTCAAATTATAAACAAAGCATAATGGCTGATGTGGGTTATATGATACTATATAAATCACTAATGACTTATACCAAACTATGAATCTAAGTGATAATGACGTCTGTTGTCTTTGTGGTAAATTTAGTGAAACAACTGAACATATATATTTGGAATTATATTAAGCGTTTGTTTGAATTTCTCACAAAGAGTCCTGTTATTATTACAGAGTTGAAGTTAACCATCGTATCTGGATGTTTCAACATATAGAAATCACTACAACCGATTATGTTTGGTGCCATTTCATTGGTCAAATATGTAGTGTTCACATCCAGAAACTTAATAAGGAATGGTAACGTTAAGCCTAGCCTGCTTGCCTATTATACAGCTAAACTTAAAAATTAAAGTAGCTTAATTTAGTGTAGGTTATTCATAGTATTGTATTTTAATATTGCGGTAATATGAAAAGTTCTTTGTGAGTTTGGCATATACATGTATAATATACATTGTATATACATACATATGTATGTATTTGGTTTATCTCACATATTCGATGAGTGGGACCCGGCATGGCCAGGTGGTTAAGGCAATCGACTCATAACCCGAGTGTCGCGGGTTCGAATTCCCATCACACCAAACAAGCTTGTCCTTTCAGTCTTGGTGGTGTTATAATGCGAGAGTCAATACCACTATTCTTTGGTAAAAGAGCAGCCCAAGAGTTGGCGGTGGGTAGTAATAAATAACTGCCTTCCTTCTAATCTTACACTGCTAAATTGGTACAGCTAGCGCAGGTAGCCCTCGTGTAGCTTTACGCGAAATTTAAAACAAACCAAACCAAATCAATGAATGTAATAATAAAGAAATACTTTACATTTTGGAACTAGTGAGCAGGGTTCGGGTCTTTGTGAAACCACCAAATGTTTTCCTTACATGTGGGTTGATTACATGATCGACAGTCAAATGTTTAACAGGAATAGTTGAAGAGTGAGTACTGTTTAGTAGCTGTCCTCCCTCTCTCTGGTCAATAATTCGAACCTAGAGACAGCGAAAAGTAGATAATTTAAGTAACTTTGCTATGAATACCTGATTCAAAGAGAATGGGCCCCGGCATGGCCAGGTGGGTTAAGGTGTTCAACTCATAATCTGAAAATTGCGTATTCGAAAATATGCTCACCCTTTCAGCCGTTGGGACGTTATAATGTGACGGTCAATCCCACTATTCGTTGGTGAAAGAGTAGCCCAAGAGTTGGAGGTGGATCTCTAGTCTTACACTGCTAAATTAGGGACAGCTAGCGTGAAATTCAAAAACAAACTAACAAACAAAGAGATTGCTACCACAGATCAGTCTCTCATCATATAGTGGCTATATTAAAACAAAAAAGTTAAAATTATGTTGATTTTTTACCTACCTACACAGGGAGTCAAACTCCGGAATGCAACGTTGAACTGAGGCCAAAATCGATAGTGAAACATGTTACCAGAAACGTTTGTTAACAATCTGATAAAAAAAAAAGGTATTCTTTTTTAACTCATAAGTTGTTAGCAAAAAAAAACACGTGGAGAAATTCTTGTAATCCATAAAAAAACTGGTTTCTATAAACAAACTAAGCTGTGTGACAGATTGGTTTCTGTCTTATCTGTGATGAGTCCCAGCTGTGAATAAAGATTTAGACTAACGACTTGGGAAAAGTTCATTGTAAAAAAAAAAACTTTCGGTGAATCTTTGACGAAAATAATAATAATAAAAATTATGTGATATTTCTGCTCCATTAAGTAAGATGCTGTGCATTTTATATGGTGTTAAACTATACATCAAATAACATAGTAGTTTTTGAAGTATCGACTGACAGAGTTGCTACCGTAGGTTTGTTTGTTTTTTGAAGTTTAGCACACAATGAGCTATCTGTACTCTGCCTACAACGTGTATCAAAATCCGGATTCTACCGTTAATAAGTTCGTAGACATACCACTGTGCCACTGGGGGCGCTAGATTAGGTTTTACTTTAATTCAAAATTAAAGTAAACTATGGAAAATATAAAACAAATCCTGTGTTCAACTTGTAGATTGAAAGTAAATAATTTGGATATAAAAATGCATATCCATTTTGTTGATAAAATAATCAAAAGTTTTAAAACGGTTTATGATAAAAAATACGTCGTGAAAAAAAAAGGGGAGAACCTATACTGGATAATGACATGGAGTTCTCTTGTTGATATTGGAAAACCTGGTGCTCAGGAAATAATCAAAATTCCAATGCAAAAAGTGTAAAAAATATCAGGCCTTTTTTATTGCTAAAAATCACATGACAAAAACGTACAACTAACACTTGTAAAAATGTTGTTTAGGCTTTATATGAAAGTTAAGTTTTTCTATTAAGGAATTATTACTAACATGTATACACGTAGATATTACGTAGGGACAAGAGACCTTCATCCAAATCATGGGTAAATAAAGACATAATATAGGGACAAGAGACCTACAACAAAATCATAGGTAATTGGAGATATAGGGACAAGAGACCTACATTCAAATTATAAACGGAACATTCCAATTCAAATTACACAGTTGTGCATATAAAGTGACTTAGGAAAACTACACATCTTAGTTTCAGATAACAAGATTTATATGAAAATGTCATAACGTCTGATATCCGTTTTGTTTGTTTTTTATATTTGTTAAAGATTCAGATTAATTTCACTTAAAGTGACTGATAGGCAGATTGTCAAATAATAAAAATACAAAGCTAATAGGCATAACATTCGTCATGCAAGACACTGAGGTTTTATAATCTGTGATGAAACTATTCCCAGCAACATGCATGGAGATAGCACATTAGCCCTATCGATAAACTGAATCTTTCCAATGCATTTATGTTTTGGTTTCGTTTTTTGTTGTTGTTTCCCTGACGACCAGCATGAAAATGTACCTCACTCTTGGTTAATAAAGCAAAGTGACTTTATAAATGAGTTATGTTCTACATTACGACCAACAGATATACTTATGATTTCATCAAACAATGAGAACGATCTTAAGGAAGTAAAGTCTCTAAGATGTCTGAGAAAAGAACGTCTTTATTTACCCTCTAAAAGCTAGTCGCCATCTATATACGAAACGGTTATTTATTCTAAGAGAGATTTCTGATAACTCATCCCAGTAAAACAAATCATGGATCGTATTGAGACGATACGTTTCTGGTAAAAATAGAAAAAAAAAATCTCGTTTTCTTTGTGAACTCATTCTTACTTCCTAATCAGAACTAACATTTTTATGACTGCACTATACGTTACACCCACACCCACTTCTCCACCCCTTCCGGACAGTTGAGATGTAAATTTCCCAAAAAACCTCAGTGCGTTAGGAAAAAACATTGCATGAGCAAGTTCACAAGTCCTTGAACTGTTTTTTATATTTTTTTCTGTATCCTGAGTCTGGTAGCTGAAGGTATCAATTTGCTGCTAACAGACAGAAAACAGATAAATAGCGCTCAAACCCGGGTGTCAATAGCCATTGTAATCAAAACACTGATGGCCCATCGTGTAGCTTTGTGATGAAACATTATAGTGAGTCACGATTATAGGTTTCTCCAGTATTCACAGCCGTAACTTTTTTATCAGTTGACTTCTAAACATTTACTAAACCAGACGTCTTGGAAATTCAGACTTCGCTAAGATGGTCAGTCACGTTCTCAGAGTACCACGTGTGAACTATTGGTGTGACGTCAGTTTGTTTGTTTTTTGAATTTCGCACAAAGCTACTTGCGGGCTATCTGTACTAGCCGTCCCTAATTTAATAGTGTAAGACTAGAGGGAAGGCAGCTAGTCATCACCACCCACCGCCAACTCTTGGGTTACTCTTTTACCAACAAATAGTGGGATTGCCCGTCACTTTATAACGTCCCACGGCTGAAAGGGCGAGCATGTTTGGCGCGACGGGAATGCGAACCCGCGACCCTCAGATTACGAGTCGCACGCCTTAACACGCTTGGCTATGCCGGGCCGGTGTGACGTCAGTAAGATATGTTGCTAAATATATTCTCCATATCTAAACTATACAATTCACTTGTACAGCATGCTTACTAACCGCACATTCCCAAACCATACTCGTGTATTTGGTGATGTGAAGTAGAATCGTTTGTAAGGGAAATATTCCAGTTATTTCCTTAAATACGAAATAACAAAAATCGATATACAATGTGAGCACATCTCAGATAGCCCATCGTGTAGGTTTGCGCATATAATCAAACATCTTATATAGAACAAGGCCCGGCATTGGCAGGTGGTTAGGGGCGCTCGACTCCTAATCATAGGGGTGCGGGTTCGAATCCCCGTTACTCCAAACATGTTCGCATCTTCAGGTGTGGGAGCGTTATAATACTGTTATGGTCAATCCCACTATTCGTTGGTGAAAGAGTTGTCGGTGGGTGATGATGACTAGCTGCCTTCCTCCTAGTCTGACACTGCTAAATTAGGGACTGCTAGTGCAGTAACTTTCGTGTAACTTTTCGCGAAAGTCAAAACAAACAATAAAAAACACAGAAAGAGCAGAAATATGTTTTATTTAGGGGAGGCGCCATTTTGACTAAACTTTACTAGCGGTTAGGTAAACTTCAAATCATTGACAAGCAAAGTCAATTGGTTTTTAGTTTTACTTGAAATATAACAACATAACTGTGAAACGAAACAATTGGTTAGCTTACGTCGTGCTGACGTCATCATCCAATTTTGTTGTTGGATGGCGGACTGTTTTTTACAATATTGATCATCAGTTAGTTGAATCCGATGGTAAAATTTTCACGGAACAAACCGTATTCCAAAACCTCTGGTAAAAACAGTGTAAAAAATAGATTCTATGCAAAAAACTAACAATGAATTATTTACTTGTTTGTTTTTTGAATTTCGCGCAAAGCTACACGAAAGCTATCTGCTCTAGTCGTCCATAATTTAGCAGTGTAGGACTAGAGGGAAGGCAACTAGTCATCACCACCCACTGCCAACTCTTGGGCTACTAACGAATAGTGGGATTGACCGTCACAATATAACTCCCTAACGGCTGAATGGGCGAGCATGTTTGGTGCGACCGGGATTCGAACACGCAACCCTCGGATTACAATCCGATTTCTAGCGTCGTGAGTCCGCAGAAATTCTGTTGTATCACTGAGTGGCTAAACGAAGAAGGTCAAATAGTTATATATCTGTAAACAAAGAGAACTCAAGAAATTTGAAATCGTCTAAAATGTCGCTGTCTGAAGGTTCTCGTAGATGGCAAGGATCCAGCATTAGACATTATTGTTGTCTGAAAACACTTATAGATGGCAAGGATCAAGCTGTAAACATTATCGTTGTCTGAAGACTCTTATAGATGACATGGATCCACCAATAAACTGAAATAGGGTTAAGAGCTTGAAACAGTTATGGATTTAGGGACAAGGATGGGCTTGGATTTAGATAGATCAACCAGTTCTAAGCACTTGTCAGTGATGAGGGGAGCAGGTAAGGGGAACGAGTGGAACCACAAGGGATGTTAGTGTAAAAGATAATGAAGTTATAGCTATAGTGATTCTCTAGTTATGCATGTAGATAAAGTAGTATATAGAATAAACATAGAATAATATGTTTATGTTATCCAGAAACAAAGGTACAGGATGTAACTGAAAGAACCAGAAAGATGATGAAACAAAGATACAGGATGTAACTGACAGAACCAGAAAAATGATGAAACAAAAGTACAAGATGTAACTGACAGAACCAGAAAGATGATAAAACAAAGGTACAGGATGTAACTGATAAAACCAGGAAGATGATTGTGGATGCTTGTAACGATGTATATAGTTCTTATGGTACATGTTGTGGCTAACGGTGTAAGGAAAGATGGATCTGGGGAGCTTATTGATAACGGCCCATTTAAGGAAAGGAGGACATAGTTTGATTTTTTTAAGGCTACTGCTAAGAATACATTGTGGGGATGAGATACTAAGTAGGTCACTAGGATTTAATGCCAGGCCTGAATCAATATGTATGGGTGAACAAATAGGTTGGTTGGTTTTGTAGGATAGTTGTAATGAGAAAGTTAATATTTTTGGAATGGATAGCTTACACTTAAATAAGGTAGGACTGGCTTGTTAGCAAGGTCTATTATCTTAACTGTAATGGTCAATTTAAAGTAGTGCTAGACATAGGTAGAGGCTATGGTATTACTAAAATAAAAAAATATAATTAATAGTAAAACGTGGACATAAAACATAAACCTGTTTTTAAACGTATGATTAATTATTATTATTGCAGTGGTAGGGGTGTTAGAAATAGAACTGATTAGCTCAAAGCAGTTGATATTACGGGTATGACTCAGATTTGGCTGGATTTTAAGAACTTTGATGAGATAAATGTTTCTAAAATACCAGGTAACAGATTATTCATTATTTAGTAATTTAGATAGATTACTGAAAGAAGGGGTGGTAGCTTTATACGTGAGGAGTGAATTATATTCTGTTGAACTAAAGGATATTAAGGAACGTAACACTGAGACTGAGTTAACAGTGGATATAAAGTGAAAAGTCTTGTCACTGGGACTTGTTATAAACAACCAGGCTAGGATGTGGAAGTTAATGAGAAACTGTATAAAAAGATCCGAGTGGTAGCTGAGAAAGATGTTACTATAGGAGATTAACTTCAGAGATACTGAGTGAGAAAATTTAGAGTCTGGCTATGAGGAGGTAGGTTTTTAAGGAAATTGTTCAGGATACTTTTATACACCACCTGGTGACAGAACCTACAAGACAGGAAGATATATTAGATTTAATATTAGTGTGTGATACGAATGTGATAGACAGAGTTGTGACTGGTGAAGGTTTAAGTACAAATAACAATTGTACTAAATTTGAGAATTTATTACAAGAAGGATCAAAGGAGATTCGAACCCTGATTCCAAATAAGACATTACCACACTTCTGTAGGTTGTATGAAAGTGTTGAAAAGAGATTTTGAACAGATCTGGGAAGAATCTTTGTAAAAGGTGATATATGTATACAAAACAAACATGTCCTCTACAGACAAAAATATAACTGAGCAGAATAAGCCAATAAGGTTCAATAAAGAGTTAAAAGATCACATTATGGACACACATAATAAATTCAAGAAATTTAAATTTTCTAGAAATGGTAAAGAAATCAAGGAAATTAAAAGGGCGAAAGTGTATATCAAAGATGATTGGCTGAGAGAGGTGAATCGAACAATAAGGATTTCTTTAGATACGTGATGGACAAACAAAATGGGGCTTGGGCCTCTTGGGAAGCTATCTCGAAGATTATGAGATGATAAAATTATTCAGTTATATATTCTCTTCAGATTTTATGGAGCAGGATGCAAGTGTTATGCTTCAACCAAAGCACTTAATGTATGCAGAAAATATTGATGTACGATACATTATTCTATGTTTTGAAACTGAAGGGGAAAAGTTGAGAAACATAAAAATTGAATTTTGGACCAAACAACTTTTATTGTAAAGTTTTATTTCAGAACCACTAGCTATATTTTAATTCGTCATTTAATAATGGAAGAGTACTAGAAGATTGGCTAATGTTAGTCCAAAATTTAAAGAAGGTGATAAACAATGTCCAGGTAATTATAGTTCTGTTAGCCTACATCAGTAGTTGGAAAGGTTTTGTAAAGTGTAGTTAAAGATGCATTGAAGAGCAACTTAAAGCAGTTTGATGTAGTGTCGAAGAACCATCATGGTTTTACAGAAGAAAGTCTTGTTTAACAAACATTTTGACGTTCTTTCATAATGTTACTGCAAGAGTTGGTGAAGAAAATAAGGTGGGTTTTGTTTACCTTGATTTTCAGAAAGCATCTGATAAGTTTCGTGACAGAAGATTTGTTACAAAGGTTAAATCTGTGGGTGTGAGAGATATGTTATAAATTAGATACAAAATTGGTCGAAGAGTACAAGGTGGAGAGTTAGATCTGGGCGGAACACAGTTACAATGGTGTGACTCTATGCTGAGTCCTCTGCTGTTTGAAGTTTCAAGATGACATTAAGATGTTTTGAGTGATTAACTGTATCAAAGATGCTGCAGACGTACAGGGAGATTTAAATCAGTTGATGCTAATATGTGGCAGATGATGTTTAACTATCCACAAATTTTACGGTGATCCATTTTTTTAAAATTGAAATTAATGTTACATTTTAAATGCTTGAAGAAAACAGTCTTGGTATTATGATTTTAAAAAATCACTTAAATCACCTATAAAGCGTGTCGTAGTTAACAACAGTGATAACAGGATTATGGGTACCATATATAGAAATATTGAATACAAGACAAGGGATATTATTGTAGATCACTTGTAAGGCCTTATGTAGAATAAGATTCAGGGATGAGCAAATAGAATGACACCAGGAGTTGTCTTGTGAGGAGAGACTAAACTCTCTAGACTTGTTTTCTTTGGAGAGGAGAAGGGTCAGATTAAGTTTGATTGAGGTGTTTAAGATTATTAAAGGTATTAATAACATGGATCCATTAAACCTTTTATGTTTAGCAGTGAAATCAATAAGACAAGATAGCATAAATTCCAGTTCTGATGTTGTAGAGGTCGTCTGCAGTTTAGACAGTATCACTTTTCAAAGAGGGTGGCTGAGGACAAAATTATTAACTGAATTTAAGAAAAGGCTGGATGAATATATGACCAGTAGGTATAGTTATAGTTGGGAGCTGAAAGGGGCGTTCTTCATGGGCTAATAAGATCCTTTTTTGTCTCTTTAAAATTTTATGAATTTATGAATTGTCTTTAAGTTGCCTAAAGATTCTTATATGTGGTTTCAATCCACCAATAAACTTTATGCGTAATTTATCTGGAGGTTCTTGTATGTAATTTAAATTCAGTTATAGACAATTATATGATTGTCCATTCATCTGTCACAATCAGGAAAAGTCAGTTTCGTTCAGAAAATCTCATAATCGAATTGAAGTCCTAGTAACTGAAATATTGTAGTTTTCAACTAAGCCATGAACTTAAGAGATGTTAGTCTCCCTTGATGTTTTATCCTGGAGTTCTGTTGGAGGAAAGAATGTCTTTTTTCTTTTGAGCTTAAGCATTTTGTGTTTAAGAAGGCCTAAAATGTATTGCTCATAATACTAAGAAATAGAAAAGGAAACACAAAACAGTAGAAACAGAAAATATTTGAAAAGTTTTCCTTTTAAGACACGTTCAGAAAGTATGTTAACATATTAACCAGTTCTTCAAACTACACCCTGAGAGAGAGAGAGCACAAGTAAAAGCGGAGGAGGGTATTGTAAGTTTGAATAATTTTTCTATGGCAGCACGTTAAACGTTTTACGATAAATCTCCATTAAATTTCACAGCGCTAGAGTTGGTCTATTCATCTGTTATAATCAGGCAAAATAGTGAATCAATTTTATTCAGAACTTTAAAATACAAATGACTAAATAAACCGTTCGGGAAGTACTAAAAAGTTCGATAGTTTCGATAGTAAAAGGACAATCTGTTCATGCTAAGAGGAAGATTTGTGTAAGTCACAAAACATGATTTTATGACTGTCTACTACGTAACTAGTTATTACAAGTCATTTTATCATTTTCTCCTTCCTTTCTGACAGATTAGACAGTAAGTAAACTCAAAACAAAACTGAAGTTTTATATCTTATTATAGTTTACAGATTTGACAGTAAGTAAACTCAAAACAAAACTAAAGTTTTATATTTTATTATAGTTTACAGATTTGACAGTGAGTAAACTCAAAACAAAACTAAGGTTTTATATCTTATTATAGTTTACAGATTTAACAGTAAGTAAACTCAAAACAAAACTAAGGTTTTATATTTTACTATAGTTTACAGATTTGACAGTAAGTAAACTCAAAACAAAACTAAGGTTTTATATTTTATTATAGTTTACAGATTTGACAGTAAGTAAACTCAAAACAAAAATAAGGTTTTATATTTTATTATAGTTACAGATTTAACAGTAAGTAAACTCAAAACAAAACTAAGATTTTATATCTTATTATAGTTTACAGATTTAACAGTAAGTAAACTCAAAACAAAACTAAGGTTTTATATCTTATTACAGTTTACAGATTTGACAGTAAGTAAACTCAAAACAAAACTAAGGTTTTATATATTATTATAGTTTACAGATTTTACAGTAAGTAAACTCAAAACAAAACTAAGGTTTTATATTTTATTATAGTTTACAGATTTGACAGTAAGTAAACTTAAAACAAAACTAAGGTTTTATATTTTATTATAGTTTACAGATTTGACAGGAAGTAAACTTAAAACAAAACTAAGGTTTTATATTTTATTATGGTTTACAGTATTGACAGAAAGTAAATTTAAAACAAAACTAAGAAGTTTAATTTACTTATTTTTATTATTATCAAGGTCGTGGTAATGTTTAGAACAACCAACCACTTGCTTCTTAACGATACCAAGGATCAATAGAAGTAGTCTGATATCTTTCTATAAATCTGTCTACCTGTATCTTTCAGTATCCATCTACCTAGTCAGCTACCTTGCTCTGTTTATTTCTTTGTGTAGCTATCTTTCTATCCATTTACCCATTTGTCTCTACGCTTGTTTTCTATTTATTTAACTGTCTGCGTGCCCATTTATTTGTCTACCTGACTGTCTCTCTATTTACAAATTTTGCTATACCTTTTGGAAAATACTTGTCTTTCTTTTTCTCTATGTATCTGTTTGTCTATCTAACTGTGTATAAATCTGTCTGTCTTCAGATCATTCTATTTATATATTTACTTATCTATATTTCCGCCTGTATCTGTACCTAAAATTTTTCCACACTGTCACATAAATTATTTTTGTATGCATTTTCATTGGTTCGTGCGCGCCTGATTCAAAACAAGGCTTAAGTAACCAGATCACTGCTCGTGAAATATAATCGAAAGGATTTACTTTTGTATTGATTTGAGTTAACTCTGAAAAGTGGACGGTTCTAGTAATCTCTTGGTAGTAGCGATCGAGTCTTTTCTTTAACCCAAGTGGTAAACTTTTCTATTTGTTTCTTAAATATAAAATATATATGTATATATGTACACACGATTAAATTAACCGCATACATACAATATACATTATATATTTATACCAAGTGCTATAAAGTACATTATTTGTACATAGATTATTAATATTATAAAACAATAATGAACTTAATTAATACAAAACAAAAACAGTACAATGAAACTAAAATTACACTTATTCCTCAATTACATAACGATAAAGAAATAACAATAGAGGAGTAAGTGTGAATTTTTAGTTTCATTGTATTATTTTGTTTTTATATATATATATATATATATATTGTTTTAAATTTCACACAAAGCAACACAAGAACTGTCTGCGCTAGCCGTCCCTAATTTAACAGTGTAAGACTAGAGGGAAGGCAGCTAGTCATCACAACACACCACCATCTTTTGAGCTACTCTTTTACCAACAGATTGTGGGATTGACCGTGACCTTATAACGCCACCAAGGCTGAAAGAGCGAGCATGTTTGGTGTGAGGGGGATTCGTAATCGCGAGAAGCTGTGGGAAAGAGCGGTTGCGTAAACATACGCGTCAATGATTTTCGATCACAAATTCTAAAGAAAAGAATAAAAACATTTAGTTCACATGGCTTTCTTTGTAAATTCTAACGTACAGCCTTGTTTAATGAGGCCAAACAGATAATTTTCGATAAATAATATTAATTTCCTACGACCCTACTGTACACGAGTACATAACATATAACTGATGCAGTTTAGAATAATAATAATGTATTATTTATTAAGGTTGTCTATTTATTTTATTTACCAAATGATGAATTTTAATGAAGAAAGAATGACGTAGAAGGATAATTTTTTATTTGATTCGCTACTTTCACTGTAACTGACTAGTTTTGCCAAGTGTACGGTTCATCACCACTGCATGGATGAGGAAATCACATGATTAGGTTAGGCCTAATACAGTATTGGAAAGTAAACAATTTGTTTATTTGCGATAAGAGCTAAATAACCAGTTAGTCCGTTAAACTACGTTTACGGTATGTTTAATACTTCAAGAGTAAAACCACTTTGTACTCATGGCGCAGAACTGAACCCCGTATTATAGAGTAGTAAGTTCGTAGACTTACAGCTATCCTATCAGGATTAACACACGACACGTGACAGGTCATCCAAAATCTAAATTATTTTATATTGTTAGAGGTAATTAATGGAATATAAGTCAAATCTGTCTGACACGCGTCCATGTCACCAGTTATTAAAAATTAACAAAACATTTATGACCAGAATACAGACACGGAAAATAAAAATATTGATTTAAAAAGGAGAAAAAAAATAACAAAAAAATGGGTAAAGCAAACAATCTCACCTAAAAATACATATGTAGGTAAACTTTAAATCTATATATACACTATAGAATATATACGTAAAACAACCAGTTTTAGTGGGCACGTTCTATCTCTGTTGATATTGAGTCCTTCTCGGATCTAATGAGAAGAAATTTCAAGTACTTTTCTACATGTTATAACTTTATTCTGTCTTAACCATGTAAAGAAGGTAAGATTACTCTAGTATACGTCCCTCAATTTCAACCACACCCGTGTTAACCATCATTACAGATTCACGGATATGACCCACAACTCTTTCATGTGTCTCTCCGATTCACCAATGCGTTTCTCGTTAGCAAATAGAAAGGACAGAACATCAACATCTTTAAATGCTTCACGGTAATGCATTATTTCGCTTTTGCTATTTCTTTCCATCCTTAATAACTGTCATTTGTCTCGAGCTGTACCTTCATAGGAGAAAACATGTTCTAAAAACATTCAGGTACTTATTTCAGAGGCCGCAATGGCCAGGTGGTTAAGGCACTGGACTCGTAATCCGAGGGTCACGGGTTCAAATCCTCGTTACACCAAACATACTCGCTCTTTCAGCCGTGGGGGCGTTATAATGTGACGGTCAATCCCACTATTCGTTGGTAAAAGAGCAGCCCAAGAGTTGGCGGTGGGTGGTAATGACAAGTTGCCTTCCCTCTAGTCTTACAATCCTAATTTAGGAACGGCTAGCACAGATAACCCTCGTGTAGCTTCACGCGAAATTAAAAAAAAAAGACCAAACGAAACTTATTTTATTTCTATATTAACCCTGAATAAACGACGGTAAATAATTAAATCTATTTATATTTTCCAGTCGTATTTTTACAATAACTGTGTGTGATTACATTAATCTCCAAACGTAAATCGGTTTAAAATTCCCCTGAATATATTTATTGTTTTTACCTATTTATTGCTGAGAACTTGATGGCAGGTTAACAACGTCGGATTGGTTATCTGGTGCAGTAACTTGGAAAAGAATTTTCATGGCATTGGGTGCATTCCAGAAGATGAGCAATAGAGGAAATGAATGATAGTAAAATATGACTAGAAACCAAGCTGAGACTGGTTGGTATATTAAGTATGTCAGGTTCCCACGTTTTACAGTGGATGTTGGACAATTTCCAATTTTGGAAAGAAGACTACAACCAGTTGAGGTGTGGATTACAGGAGAAAGTTTTAGACATCGTGGACGGATCCCGTGACTAAATGAGAAGATACTAGAAACACACGGAGATACGATAACAGCAATTGAAAGACGTCTTCAATACTTGTATCACGTAATTAGAGAAAATAGGCTAAAACATTTAGTGGTAACGAGAAGAAAAATGAAGAGAAATGGCGCACAGTGGATGAGCTGGAGTAAATAAAAAATGTTGAAAGGAAAAGAGAACAAGAATCTGTGGAAGGCCATGACCGTTCTGACGTCACATGGTATTATAAAGACGTTGTAGTGGCAGGTTAGACGATACCTGAGGGTACCTTGTTATACTAAACTACATAAGATGATTGTTCTGTGAGATATATTTGTGTTCAGTGGGATATTAACCTGTTGATAAAGTCGTAAAGTGATTCTGGTTGTCTTTCATTAAAATGTTTTTGTTTTTCGTTCTACTGAATTTTAGCATATAACTGTACAATGTAGAATAAAAACAACATATGTAAATTGTGTAGTATATAGTGTAGAATAAAGAAAACATGTGTAAACTGTGCTGTATATAGTGTAAAATAAAGACAACATGTGTGAACTGTGCTGTATATAGTCTAGAATAAAGACAACATGTGTAAATTGTGTAGTATATAGTGTAGAATAAAGAAAACATGTGTAAACTGTGCTGTATATAGTGTAAAATAAAGACAACATGTGTGAACTGTGCTGTATATAGTCTAGAATAAAGACAACATGTGTAAATTGTGCTGTATATAGTATAGAATAAAGACAACATGTGTAAATTGTGTAGAATAAAGACAATATCTTTAAACTGTGTACTACAGAGTGTGGAATAAGACAACATCTGTAAATGTTTAGTATATACTGTAAAATAAGAATAACATGTGTAAACTGTGTAGTACATAGGCAAAATAAAGACAACACGTGTAAACGGTATAGTACATAGTGTGTAATAAAGACAAAATGTGTAAACTTTGAAGTACAGAGTGTAGAATAAAGTGTGTTGTCTTATAGCAAAGCCACATCGGGCTATCTGCTGAGCCCACCGAGTGAAATCGAACCCCTGATTTTAGCGTTGTAAATCCGTAGACATACCGCTGTACTAGCGGGAGATAGAATAAAGACAACATATGTAAACTGTGCTGTGTATAGTGTAGAATAAAGACAACATATGTAAACTGTGCTGTGTATAGTGTAGAATAAAGACAACATATGTAAACTGTGCTGTGTATAGTGTAGAATAAAGACAACATATGTAAACTGTGCTGTGTATAGTGTAGAATAAAGACAACATATGTAAACTGTGTAGTATATAGTGTAGAAGACAACATATGTAAACTGTGCTGTATATAGTCTAGAATAAAGACAACATATGTAAACTGTGCTGTATATAGTCTAGAATAAAGACAACATGTGTAAATTGTGCTGTATATAGTATAGAATAAAGACAACATGTGTAAACTGTGCTGCAGTGCTAGAATAAAGACAACATATAAAGTATAGACTGTGTATAAAGACAACATGTAGAAGTGTAAATGTAGTATATAGTGTAGAATAAAGACAACATATAATAGTAGTATATATAGTGTAGAAAAGACAACATATGTAAACTGTGTAGTATATAGTGTAGAAGACATGTAAACTGTGTAGTATATAAAGACAACATGTAAACTGTAGTATATAGTGTAAAATAAAGACAACATATGTAAACTGTGTAGTATATAGTGTAGAATAAAGACAACATATGTAAACTGTGCTGTATATAGTGTAGAATAAAGACAAGTGTGTAAACTGTATAGTAAAAAAAGACACACGTGTAAACTGTGTAGTATATAGTGTAGAATAAAGACAACATGTAAACTATGTAGTAAAAAAAACATGTAAACTGTGTAGTATATAGTGTAGAAGACAACATATGTGTGTGTAGTATATAGTGTAGAATAAAGACAACATATAGTATATAGTGTAGAAGACAACATATGTAAACTGTGCTGTGTATAGTGTAGAATAAAGACAACATATGTAAACTGTGTAGTATATAGTGTAGAATAAAGACAACATATGTAAACTGTGTAGTATATAGTGTAGAATAAAGACAACATATGTAAACTGTGCTGTATATAGTAGAATAAAGACAACATATGTAAACTGTGTAGTATATAGTGTAGAATAAAGACAACATATGTAAATTGTGTGGTATATAGTGTAGAATAAAGACAGGATGTGTAAACTATGTAGTAAAAAAAACAGCACGGTCGGGTCGAAAAGTAACATTTATTGTTGAAGAGTGTTTTTTGTCCACTCAGAAAGACCTTCGACTAAAAATCGTATTATCACGTTTTATGATCCTAGTTTTAACTTAAACGATAGTCTTGTATAACTAATACATAGATGTTTTTAGGGAAATTGATTATTTCTTGTTAGTGATGAGGGACATTCATCAACCCGAATCCACACTTGTCACTTCCTTCCAAGTTTCGGTCTGCTGAAATATAAATAATTTAAATTTATTAACAGTTTTGGTTGGTTTGTGTAGTTTAACGTAAAACTACAGAAGAGGCTATTTACGCTCTCTTTACTGCTAAGAATCGAACCCCGGATCTTAGAATTGTAAGTACGTCTACTTACCGCTGACACCCCGTGGGAGAATTAAAAATAGTAGTACTTGGTAAAGTTTGTCTGAAGAATTATGGCTTTATGTTAATGGAAACGGATATCATTGTGGAGTGACCACGTGTTATTAGGTTGGATATACATAAGTCGTTGTCTTCCGAACAGCATATAGAATCTGGTTTCAAATATATAAGGTTGGAAGAAAAACATTTTCAATAAAAATGAGGAAAAGTGTGAAATGTGTCATTTTTATTTGAACTGCTTCATGATTTTAAATTATGTTCAACACAAAAGTCATTTGACGGACATTATGAGGGTGAAAATAAAAATATATTTGTTTAATTGTTACCCATCTTGTAAGCTTATTACCACCCCTTCTGTAAAATCATTCATTCCATGAAACTTATTCTCCATTTCTCAAGTAACGTTAATGAGATGCATTCATAGCTTAGAAGCAAAAGTATCAGTTCTTGTTCAAAGTACGGTTTAGTGATATCAGTCTGTATAGAACCTAGGGCTCACGTAGGTGGTTGTGTGAATATATGTCCTGATTCACAGTACAGTTATTATAGTATATTCATATATATAATTCATACTACTTTCGAGTAACGTGGTGTATTCATACATATGACGTATATTACATCACTATAAGGTTGTGTAATTGTATACATATAACATATATTACATTACAATAAGGTGGTTTACTTATATATATATATAACGTGTATTACATTATAGTAAGGCAATCTATTGACATATATAACGTATATTACATAATAATAAGGTGGTGTATTTATATACAATGCAGAACTTTGGTTTGTCTATTTCTATGTACAATTCCATCATATCGAAAATAACTGAACCATCAGGAACGCAAGCTCAAAGAAATTACAAATAAAATCATCTTCAAAGACTTCATTTTGAAAGAGGAACATTTTCTTAAGGAACAGCTAGTTCCTTGGTGTCATATCATTCTCATCTCTACAAAACATACTAAAATCAAGATTTGATGTTACGCGTGCGTGATAACTTAGGTAATCCCTTATTTGTGCTGCACGTTAGGTCGTATACAGTATTTAACAAAAAGACATAGTTGTAACTATGTTTGTGTCGGCAAAAAAAAACAATTCTGATGTATTAGGTGCTTATAAACCAAATGAGAAAACTAGTCTTGATGAAGCGAAGCATTTATAGTATTTAAAAGATATCAGATGTTCGTTACGGGGCCATAAGATTCCTTATATATTGGGTTGAGGAATAATTCGTGAGCGTTTTTTCAAGTTAAAAAAATATATTCATAAATGAAACGCTTTCGCAAAATATTTCATGTCATTTGGTAGATAATTTTTTGCTCTAATAGATGGTGTGTTTGATTTTCATATGTCTTTAATTTTTGCTTTCATTTTCAGCTCATTAAATGGAATGTCAAGTGGACAAAATCGAGCATTTTCGACACCATCTGCTTTTCGCATTTAATTTCTTGCAATTTCGTTTAAAACAATGCATACTGTATACCTAGGTATTACATGAAATAAAGTATCATAATAAATGTTTTGGGTGTAATGTGTTCATGCATTGAAGTATTGTATAGTCTTGCATGTAATGCTTGAATGAAATTATTTAAAAACGCTCACGAATTATTCCTCAACCTAATAATATAGCAACGTATCTACTCGAATTGAGGAGTAGCTGCGTTGTTGTTGTTCTGTTGTTACCTTACTTTGTTTTGTTTTTTATTATTTAAGACGTTAGATTTACGAGAACTGAATAGGCGATGATGTGAAGTAAACTGCATAGTAATGTGAGATTCTCCCGTGGAATGATACATTTTTTTGCTATCTTGGAAAAGCGGCTTTATCACTTTAAATGTACATAAATATTTATCTAACTGTTAGATGGAGCTTGAAGTAACGAGTGAAGAGACAAGTGTCCACTGGTTACTTCCACAGGTGTTCCGAGAAGTGACCATGGGCTAAAATTGTTACACGAGCTACTTTATATTTTTATTGTAAGCATCAAGACTTACAATACAAAAAAATGAGTTTCGATACACGTTGTAGTGACAGCACAGATAGTCAATTGTGTAGCTTTGTGCTTAACGACAAACAAAAAAAATATATATATTTTTAAACTGCAGCGCTACCTATGATAAACTATTAATATTTAAGGAAAGAAACAAACCCTTTGGGGTTTTTTTCTAGAACGACAACAACAACAAGTACACCATAAACATGACACAATCCAGTTCAGATACCTGAAATTGTCTGGAAAATAAACTTTTCAAATATATAGTTAGATTTCGTTCTTTTCAGAAACGTAATATAGCCTTTTCAGCATCTGACAAGAAATAATTAGATATAAAAATGCTCATTGTAGAAAGAAAACGTATTAGAGCGCAAGACCTCAGTACAACGTCGTCAACTTTCATAAATCAGTACATTTACGAACAAACGGAATTTTAAACTTCAACCAAATTGAATACAACCTACGTTACTTACTACCCTAAATATGAACTTAAGCCAAGCACTGTTGTAATAAGTCCAATATATATTTTGTTATCCATATAAATAAACGTCATTCATTCAATACATTGTTAATCAATATGAAACCATACAAAAAACGATATGATCAAAGTCCTTGTTACCAGTGACCTTTCCAACTCCTGGTAACTTACTAAACGATGAAGATATACAAAAGAAAATATTTCTTTCTTTTTGTTTTGTTTTGAATTTCGTCCAAAGCAACACGAGGACTATTTGCGCTAGCCGTCCCTAATTTAACATTGGAAGGCTAGAGTAAGGGCAGCTAGTTATCAGCGCTCACCGCCAACGCTTGAGCGACTCTTTTACCAACAAATAGTGGGGTTGACCGTCACATAGTAACGCCCCAAGGCTGGAAGGGTGACCAAGTTTGGTGTGACGGGGAATTGAACCCGCGACCCTCAAATTACGAGTTGAGTGTCCCCTAACTACCTGACCATGAATTTATGAGTAAATTACAACTTCTCACTACAAAGCTAACACTGAACTAGTTCGAGTTATAGCCTTTCAGTGGCTCATCAGTAAATCTCATGGTTCATAATACCTAAACACTAGGCTTCGGTACCCGTAGCTGGCACAGATAGTCACTAGAGTAGCCTTATATCTAAAAACTAGGCTTCAATGCCCGTATTTGGCACAGATAGTCACTAGAGTAGCCTTATATCTAACATCTAGGCTTCAATGCCCGTAGTTGGCACAGATAGTCACTAGAGTAGCCTTATATCTAAAAACTAGGCTTCAATACCCGTAGTTGACACAGATAGTCACTAGAGTAGCCTTATATCTAAAAACTAGGCTTCAGTACCCGTAGTTGGCACAGATAGTCACTAGAGTAGCATTATATCTAAAAACTAGGATTCAATACCCGTATTTGGCACAGATAGTCACTAGAGTAGCCTTATATCTAACATCTAGGCTTCAATACCCGTAGTTGGCACAGATAGTCACTAGAGTAGCCTTATATCTAAAAACTAGGCTTCAATACCCGTAGTTGACACAGATAGTCACTATAGTAGCCTTATATCTAAAAACTAGGCTTCAGTACCCGTAGTTGGCAAACGTAACCCCTTCAGTTATCTTTCGATTAACAGCAAAACAAATTATTACGAGTAAAATATTTATTTTGATTTCCTTATAATTTCATTTTTACAAAGACTATCTGCTTTCGGTTGTGATTTTTAATAATGTTTTCTGTCTCTTCTTCTCGTTGTGAATTACCTGTAATCGTCATACAAACAGTTTTCTGTAGTAAACTGAACGATCAAGAGGATTGAAACGTTCATGTGACTCACTGGCTCAAACTTTCTAAACACGTTAAGCGTGGAGTAATAATTTCATCTGTTTTCTTTTTTGCTTTTGACGCTAGAAGTCGGGGCTCGAACAAAGCTGTGGATATCCCATTGTGTAACGTTTCATTGTGGTAAACACAAAAACAGCAATACCACGAAGGAAAGAAAGAGAAAATAAGAAAAAAACGAGTTATTTTCTGCAGTACTCGTGTTTCGTACGTCATACATACGTTTGGATCGAAGTGTATTTTCAAAAGTGAGGAGTGTTTATAGCCCCTGCAATGCCATGAAGAGACAAAAATAAAAATAGAACAATTCAATTGAAGTTCTAAACTAAGTTAATTATATTTCTTTTTGATGTGGAATCTTAGATAGAACCAAATTAAAGTTAGCTGAATGTATTAGTATATTGGTAATTTCTTGTAAGCCAATTCCCCTATGAAGATGAATGCGTTTTATCTAGTATACGTGTATATATATATATATATATATATATATATGTGTGTGTGTGTGTGTGTGTGTATATTACTAAAAATCTGTTTTACTAGTAATTTTTCTTTGGAGTACGTATATCGGAGATAATGGGGTGAGGTATAGGTTGTTGTGTTTTTTTTTTCTTTGTACACACTGGTGTTTTATTGGTCGATGAAGCGCAATCATCGGGTTCATTCAGAGGGAAGTAAAATTCGATTTTCGATTTCTTTTTCACCCCCATGTAACATTCAAATTTTCAAGATAAATATTAAATATGAATAAATTTCTAAACTACTTGGATGAAAAACAAACTGGTTTCATATGAACCCTCAATACTTATTTTTGCGTATAAAAGGACCCCCCCTCTTGTCGCTTGGCAACGCATTCGGAGCGTAATCTTTAACTCCAAATCAGAATTTGTTTGTGTTTTGTTTTTGTTTGATTGTTTGTGTTGACTTTGTTTATCTTGTTTCTAGTTCAAAGCTTTTTAATATCAAATTTATCTTCTTCTTAATCGATAACTGGCAGTTAAAATATAACTTAATTTGCTACGTTTATTCCAATAGTGTTATTTAAAACATAAATAATGCTTTAATATGTTAGGGTTTTCTTTAGATATCCGTTCACTGTTTTCTGAGTTCTGTGTGCAATTTTTAAATCAATGAATCCACAAATTTCGAGGAATAAAACATACTGAAGCGGCCTACAACAAAGATTGTTGTTATTTTAAGTAACTAAAACATTTCAAGCTTAATATTTGTCACGTAGTTTTGAATGTAAGTTAAAACATAAGATCACGGTTTACAACCAGTCAAAATTGTTTGTGCAATCCTAGGCTGAGATCGGTTTGTTTATTGGAAATTTCGCGCATACCTACACGAGGGCTATCTGCATTAGCCGTCCCTTAGTTAGCAGTGTAAGACTAGAGGGAACGCAGCTAGTCATCACCACCCACCGCCAGTTCTTGGGCTACTTTTTCACCAACGAATAGTGGGATTCACCGTCATATTATTACGCCCCCAAGGCTGAAACGGCGAGCATATTTCGTGTGACGGCGATTCGAACCCGCGACTGTCATATTACGAGTCGAGTGCCTTAACCACCTGACCATACCGGGCTGGTTCAGATAGCTAAATGATCATTTGAAACGTTGTTTCTTAAGTCAGATGATAAGCTAAGAATAGAATGGTAGTAACATAGGGAAGACATTTAGTGTAATCTTACCTTGTTACTCTTTATAGAAATTATTTTTGTGTTTTTTCTATTTTTTTACTACACTATTTTTTACTACTATTATTAATACATACGTCTTATGTTATCCAGTTTGGTAAATATATATTTTACTTCTTTAAACACCAGTTGTGTTTTTACTAAACATTTTCTATGTTAAGGGTTTATTAACATATTCCTCTATTACCATATCAATAAACTTTTCATTTTTTAATTCGTTTACTAAAGATTTTCAATGTCAAAGGTTTATTAACATATTTCTCTATTACCAGGCCCGGCATGGCCAAGCGTGTTAAGGCGTGCGACTCGTAATCTGAGGATCCCGGGTTCGCATCCCCGTCGCGCCAAACATGCTCGCTTTTTCAGCCGTGGGAGCGTTATAATGTGACGGTCAATCCCACTATTCGTTGGTAAAAGAGTAGCCCAAGAGTTGGCGGTTGGTAGTGATGACTAGCTGCCTTCCCTCTTACACTGCTAAATTATGGACGGCTAGCACAGATAGCTCTCGTGTAGCTTTGTGCGAAATTTAAAACAAACAAACAAACAAACTCTATTACCATTTCAAAAAACCTTTCCTTTTTTAATTCATTTACTAAAGACTTTATTTATCAAACCATTTATAAAATACCTTCTTTGTATAAATTATCCTTTTTACAGAGCTAACCCTTTTTAATTAAGATATCCTATGTTAACTACTTAATTAAGATATCCCATGTTAACTACTTAATTAATACATCCTCTGTTAACGTTTTCTTGCTTAGGGTGTTCATTTCTATATTAACTTGACGAAGGAAACCCCTTTCTCGTTGTGGAAAGGCAGCAAGATTGGTAATAATAATATTAATATTCATATTATTTTACATTTTGAGCCCTGCATGGCAAGGTGGTTAAGACACTTGACTCGTAATCTGGGTATCGCGGGTTCGACTCCCCGTCACACCAAACAAACTCGCCCTTTTAGCCGTGGGAGCGTTATAAAATGATGGCCAATCCGTTAGTAAAAGAGTAGATCAAGAGTTGGTGGTGGGTGGTGATGACTAGCTGCCTTCCCTCTTGTCTTTCACTGCTAAATTTGGGACGGCTAACGCAGGTAGCCCTCGTGTAGCTTTGCGCGAAATTAAAAAAAACAAACAAATAATTTTACGTTCAAATATTTTTACGGCATTTGCAGAGAACTATCATACATGAAGTTTTGATGCCACGTTAGAAAACATTAGAAGTTTCTTTTTTAAAGGAATATTTAACCCATCCATACGTAAAATATTTATGATCAGAAGTGTAGCTCACTAGATTTATGAGACGTCATGCTACGTCAGAACTCTCATAGACTCTATATACGAGGCAAACTTCATCGACAACAAACAGCATGCGAGGGATCCGCTCTGAAGTTTATGACGTTTTTCCAGAGACAGGGTAATTAATCACACTCGACGTATATGTGGGACTTGAGGAGAAAATTTCTTGTGTTTGTACGGTTATTTTCAGTTAGAAAAGAGAGGATCCTGGCATGGCCAGGTGGTTAAGGCACTCGACTCACAATACGAAGGTCCCGGGTTCGCATCCCCGTCGCGCCAAATATGCTCGTGGGGGCGTTATAAAGTTACGGTCAATCCCACTATTCGTGTTGGTAAAAGAGTAGCCCAAGAGTTGGCTGTGAGTGGTGATGACTAGCTGCCTTCTCTCTAGTCTAACACTGCTAAATTAGGGACGGCTGGCGCTCAAATAGCTTTGCGCGAAATTCAAAATCAAACAAACAGAAAAGAGAGAGAAAACATATTTTTTATCTTCATAATAAATTCCGAAACAAATTCTTATATATTTATGGTGATTAGATGCCTTGAAAAATGAGGGTCGTAGGTTCGAATTTCCTCACCAACCCTGCTCGGCTAACGGTGTGGATATTTTATTTCTATTATTCGTTGATAAAAAGTAGCCCAACAGTTGGCGGTTGGTAATGTTGACCAACTTTCTTCTTTCTAATCAAAGTTGGGGACAACTAAAGCAGATGGCCGTAGTCTAGCGTTACACGAAATTCAACTAGCAAGCACACCACATTTGTATTTATTTTACTATTATTATATTTGTTTGATAAAATAGCCCTCTCCCATACACACACCCAAATTTACCCCACCCCACACACACACACAAGTTTATCTTTAAAACTGTGTTTTATATGTTTCCCTCCTTCCTAACGGCTCAGTGGTAAGACTGAAGACTTATAACTTTAACAACTGGATTTCGATACCTGTAGTGAGCAGAACACAGCAATGGGCTATCTGTACTCTGTCCAACACGTGTATCGTAACTATATTCTTAGGACTGTAAGTCTACAAACGTAACAACTGAGCCTCTGGATCAAGTGTTATAAAAACGACAGTCAGTCACGTTATTGGTTTAAGAAGAGTAAGAAGTCTCTTGTGGCAGCAGGTGTTTCTGACTCGGTAGTTTAATGTTCTTGGCGTGCTCTGATTATGAAACCGAATGTTCATGGTTCGCGGCAGCACATTACCTCGACATCGCGCTTTGCACTTTGATGTATGTAATTTATATGAATGATGGTAAAGTCCCCCTATTCACTCACCCAAAATGGCAGTGGATGCTGCTGAATATCTTCCCTCTATTTTATGAGTTTAAAATTAGGGATGGTTATTCCTGAAACTGGTTCGTTGGAAGATCTTTCAGTGTTAAACAGATTAGCATGAAAATGTTTTTTCTTTGGACTAAGATGAAAGTGAGTTTATATGATAACTAGTTTAACACAGAAATGCTTTTGGTAAATAAATTAGCATGACAAAGTCTATGGGTAACTCGATATTTAATTTAAAACAACAAAAAACTCCAATGGTGTACCTTCTTTACGCTTTAAAGTTCGAAGACACTGCTAGAGCTCGTGTCTCCAAAATCTTCAAAAGGTTTGTTTCTGAAGTCGACGCAGATCCTAGTTAAAATAACAGCAGGTTCATATGACGCTCTAAGTCAGTCCCATTTAAGTGCTACTTCGGTGATTTAAACTTCCACTACATTTAAGTTTCTACAAAAATAAATGCTCGCTTGTATTAGAGAGACGACAAGAAAAATAATACTCGTTAACTAAATTAATATAAATGTTCATATACGACGTATGACGTATAAAGACTCCATAAGAATTGACTAAGGTATAACGCGTCTGTCATAAATGATTGTTTGTTTGTTTGGGAATTTCGCACAAAGCTACTCGAGGGCTATCTGTGCTAGCCGTCCCTAATTTAGCAGTGTAAGACTAGAGGGAAGGCAGCTAGTCATCACCACCCACCGCCAACTCTTGGGCTACTCTTTTACCAAAGAATAGTGGGATTGACCGTCACATTATACACCCCCCACGGCTGGGAGGGCGAGCATGTTTCGCGCGACGCTGGCGCGAACCCGCGACCCTCGGATTACGAGTCGCACGCCTTACGCGCTCGGCCATGCCAGGCCTTGGTCATAAATGAATGCTGGCAAATAGCAGACAAAGAAACTTATATGTATTTATGTTTGATTCGGAAATAAAACTGAAATTATAGAAAAATGAAATATAAAACATCCTGTTGAAAATATATGTTTAAATTTAAGAAGGTTTGATTACCGATGGTGCAAAAAAATAATAATAAAGAGGTGTTTAAATAACAAACGTGACAACTTTGAGAGGTTCCTAAATTAATGGTAAGAGATATAAATGCAAATTAAAAACTGAATCGATTATATACAGACGCCCTATGGCAGAACATTGTAGTTTATCGAAAAAACGAACAAAAAGACAACAACTTTCTGCATTTTATACGTCCTATTTAAAATATGTATGGAAAGGAGAATTAGCTTAACAATGGTTTTATTGAACAGGTAATTATAATTAATCATTTTTAAGACACCTTTTGGAAAAATGAGGTACTAACTTTCTCGTGTGATTGATTACGTGTTTCGATTACCCAGTAGAACAGTAAAAAGTCAAATATTATTTACAATAAACCTAACTCATAATATGTTGACAAGCGTGCTGAAAATTTCAACCAATAAAAACCACAGGTTCGAAGTACCTTACGTGTGATCACAAAATAGGGTTACATATTCACACTTAAGCGCCTCTTCCCATAAATTGGGTTTCGACAGCTTCTGTGAAAATATCACAGATTACCAACTGTGAAGCTATGCGCTTAATAAGAAACAAACAAAAGCTCACATTATATTAAAATGATCACCACATAAAAAGTGATTTCTCATAATTTTAACAAATGTCAATATACCATCTATTATAATAACACTCAGTTTTTCTCTGTTTTGAAAATGCGGGCACGCATCATTTAGACGGATCTAAAAATAAAGTATTTACATACATAATTTAGTGGAGATCAAGCACAATAACGTTAAACGTTCATCAAAGTTTGTAAAGAAAATCAAAATAAAAAGGCTTAACTAATGTTAGGTCGTATAATAACATAATAGGTTTATTTCTGGAATATATTAAGTACGGTAAAGTTTAACTAAACTAAATTAAAGCAAAAATCGTACATAAGTCACAGTGTTAATTTATCTTTCTATCAAATGTAGGCTGTATTTAATAAAAGCTTGGCTAATGTTAGGCTTAAGAAGTACTGTTTTACGAAGCACTGTTGCAATAAACATTTTTATTTGACCACAGGTGTTTTTTAAAATCTCGGCTACTTGATATGCAAAAAGAACCAAAGATGTCGCACCATTATCAGACTCTGGCCAATCGCATTAATTACACGATTCATAGGTTTATGTAAGCTTAGAATCAACGTTAAGCCTAATTAACTGTTTCGTTTTTTATTTGTCGTGGCAGATAACGTCTTATTATTTACCATTTTCATTGTATTCATGTTTTATTAATGTTTCAACTATGGATTCAACCTTTAAAAAAGTACTTTTTTGCATCGATAAGATTTCTTAAGTAATATATTTGTTTTGTGTTGTAAATTAGGCCTGACAATTAAAAATCAGCCTCATATGACAGATTACATTGATTTTTGTAAGTTTATTTTCTTGTAAACTGGCGCTACTCAAGCCAATATGTAAAAAATTTGACTGGAAATTTATTGTGAAATATGGTTATTTTTAATATCTCAGCAGTGCATATGTCACTCTAGTTGTCTTGGCAACGCTATTGCATTGGCCTTTACGTCATATTTATGTGGCGGTGATATATACGTAAACCTTATGATGCCTCTCTTAATGAGACGGTAGTTCAGTGTGTATATATACCTAATATTTTCATTAATGGTACTAATAAGTTAAGCCTAATTTCTTTGGATTATCATAGTCAAAATTTAATCTTTAGGTTTAGAAACCTGCTTAAATTCTTGAACCCTTAATTTTAAAATATGTATCACTATTATCCAAAAACAATCTAGAAACACCGGTAAAGGATAAAAGTATACATCGTTTCTTAAGGGCGTCTGTTTTCTTTCTCGACAAATTTCTTTTACAAGTGTAGTTCGTTTCAATTTGCTATGCACTTACCTTTTCATTCTACCCATGATACAGCGGTCAATTTTCGATTCGATACCCATGACGGGTAGAGCACGGTTAGCCCATTATTAATTTCGTGTTTCACAACAAACAAACTATGCGCTTATAATCAATTAGTCTTGAATTTCAAGACTAAAAACCTAACCACAAACTACTTTCTATATGTAAACGTCCTACTAAGACTAGTGTTAAAGTTGACACATGCAATTTTACAACAAGAAAGCTGAAATGGTTCTTAATCTTTCGGATTGTCTGTGTTCGTGTTTGTAAGAAAACAAACAGGCTCATTCTAGAAATTTCCTGCAGAGATGCAAAGGTCTATAATGTGATGGTCAATCCCACTATTCGTTGGTAAAATAGTAGCCCAAGAGTTGGCGGTGGGTGGTGATGACTAGCCGCCTTCCCTATAGTCTTGTCGGCCCGTCATGGCCAGGTGGGTTAAGGCGTTCGACTCGTAATATGAGGGTCGCGGGTTCGAATCCCCGTCGCACCAAACATGCTCGCACTTTCAGCAGTGGGGGCGTTATAATGTGACAGCAGTGTAAGACTACAGAGGGAAGGCAGTTAGTCATCACCACCCACCGCCAACTCTTGGGCTACTATTTTGCCAACTAATAGTGGGATTGACCGTAACTTTATAACGCCCCCACGGCTGAAAGAGCGAGCATGTTTGGTGCGACGGGGATTCAAACTCGCCACCCTCACATTATGAGTCTTAACCGGGCCGAAAGGGAAGTTAATCAGTTTTACTCGTAAATTAATATTTCAGTCCTGCTTCAGTTGTTCTTCAGAACGGTGATACAAATGCAGAAATATATATCTTATTACGAAAAATTATTCTCTGTTTTAATGTGTACGTGTGTGTTTTTTTCTCTCGTGGTACCAAAAAGAAATTAAATAAATCCCAAAGTTTGTTATTTCGAAAGATTAGGAACCTGGGAATGGTGATAAAGATGATTGGTCACAGTCCTATCACCTTTCGGTTTCGGTACTTTATCTTAATATTTGATATATGTAACAGGTTTTATCAATGTTGACCAAGCCTTTTTTGTTGTTGTTGAATTGGAAACTGTCACCAAAATATCTTTTTTCCTCTTTTCTGAACAGACAGAATAAGGACTGGCTATAGTTATTATTTTTTTTTAATTCTATATTTAACCTTAAAACGAACAACATGAGCAGACAACAGAAAAAACCATGCAATTAGCAGTGAACAATTTTTTTTTACATTGAAAATGAGCTCTATAGGTGGCGAAAACATCCTAAAAACTGTCTTTTCAAGGTTCTTTATTTAACTGCAATTTCCAAACTTACCTCCAGGAGGTTTATTTACACACGGCGTTTTGCCGTTTCGTAATTCAAGTTCAGTGCTTACTGAAGTGAGCTATCACGTCTCAGGACTTCTCAGATTCGTCCAGTAATTATTTTGTTTTGTTTTTTGTGATGTACTTTTATCACACGCTTGTGTGAGCAAGGCTCTTCTGAATAATTAATGTTAATATGAAATAGAGCAATCTCGTGTGTCACTTTGATCTCGGAGATTTGTTTGTTGAATTTCGTGAAAAGCTACTAGAGGGCTCTCTGCACTAGCTCTCTGAACTAGTGGTTCCAGAGGTAGCGGTGGATGCTGTTTGCTAGTTGCCTTAACTTTAGTCTATAAACTCACAATTTATAGCTGGGGCATTTTGCCCTTTTCATGATGACGAGAAACCCAGTATAATTAAAAATGTATTATAAATACGGCTGGTGTGGGTATTAAAACTTTAATTAAAATAGAGAACATCGCTTTGACCTTCTTAAGTCATCTTAAGCATAACATCCAACTGGAACGCCCCCTACAATCTCGTACCCCTCCATACTCTCGTCCCTAAGACACATACCCAGCAACGGTCAGTGGCAAACTCTCTTTGTTAACCTGAAGATGACCTAAGAAGGTCGAAACATTGTTCTGTACTTTATTGTAATAAAAGTTTTATTACCCATACCAGCCGTCTTTAGGATACAATTTGCTCTCTTGCTGTTTTTAGTGGATATATAAAACAAACAGTTATCGGCCTTGCTGGGAAGTAAGAACATTTGAACAACGTAACAATTAACCGTTGTTCTTTTACTGTCTACATTAAAACAGTGAGTGTTTAGTATGTTTTCCTACGTCTCAATTTCAACAACTGAGCGTAGTAATTTAAATATATAACACTCTTAATTTATCTCTGTATTTTTAAATATGAAATCCTGATTTAAAAAAACAAATCTTGCAACACACGGGTATTAAAAGTTATTTAAGGATTCTAGCGAATTCTGGTTACAATGATAAACATGGGAACAAAGAAGAAACTTAATTATTATGAGTCCAAAACGTGAAAAGTAAGAAGGAACTCTAGCCGATAAGAAACTCAGTAAATTAAGTGGGACTCTTTTTAAAGACCAGCTTTACTTGTACTTAATTATAACAATTGTCGATAGAGAGAGCTAGTGTCGCTTAAGTTCAAATAATAATACCAAATTTTGATATGGCAGATTCTTGAATTGATGTCAGTTAAGGAAGATAGCTCTGGGCACTTGGTAATCATTATAACACTTTGTCACATGATTAAAACTTCTCCAATTTCACCTCCGAAACTAATCTATATAAAACGTATTCGAGATAAGGGATATTTTATATAGAAAATATGAGATGGTATAGTAGATTTAGTGATGAAATGTGAAAAAAACAAGGACCCTCTAAACAGTCCTCCATGAATAATATTATAATAATAATAATTGTCTTCTTCCCGCGAAAACTTTGTTTTTACTACGTACGAATATCGACTCAATCTGAATAAGGTTCTCGTGACGGCTATTATTTTTAACGACATAGACGCTTAATACGAATATGGAAATTAAGAATTTATCTAAGACAGGTTATTTTAACGAAGTAATTTTTAACGTAAATGATATAAAAATCAATACATAAATTCACCAATAATTAAAGACGTAACTCTATATTTTAATTAAATGTTTTACCTCAAGCTCTCCAGTGGTATGTCTACGGACTTAAAAACACCAGAAAGAGGGTTTCGTTACCCGTAGTGGGCAGAGCATAGAAAGCCCATTGTGTAGCTTTGTGCTGAACTATGAAAACGAACTATCAAACACTTAAAGTATGGCCCCCAGTGGCTCAGCGGCATGTCTGCGGATTTACAACGATAAAAACTGGGTTTCGATACCCGTAGTGGGCAGAGCACAGATAGCCCTTTGTGTAGCTTTGTGCTTAATTCAAAACAGCATTATCTTGAAGTATGAGTGACGTGAGGTATAACTTATATACATTTGGTTTAGATTATTCACGCAAAGCTACTTGTGTATATTTTTCCTACTGTTTAACTGAAAGCAGCTACTCAACAGCACCATCCGTCAACAATTGCCTGACTGAATAACTATTTCCAGTCAGAGAACTCTAACCATTACGTCACTATTCACCTAAAAGACGTTGTAAACTCACAAATAATCGACGTGACGTATTCACATCAAATTTCAAACACTGTATTAACTTTGCAATTTATATTTGTGAAAAACCACTAAAGTTATTCGTCACTGTCCCCAGGTTTGAACTACTGCCTAGAGGTAACGTAGCCAGTCAATAACTCTGTATTTTCCACAATTCACTTTTATAACCCATCCACAGCTTAACCAGAAAAGGAATGTTTTATGAAACAACGTGAATTCCAACTTACCTCGCTAGTGCCGAAATATGGAGTTATTAAATTAATAACGCGTAAAATAATCGCTGTTTACATATGTGTCATCTGTCAGTGTAAGTGTATTTGTAATTCAAATGACAGTTTTGAGAAAAGATATCGCCAGAGAGCGTATTCTCTAATATTACTTTTTAGATTCACCATCGACTTCAGAAGTCCTCTGGTCCTTATTGTCTTCCTCCTATCGATGTTGTCTCCAGAGTCCATGGGCCTTAGGCACATAACCACATGCAGAGCCTGTTTCAAGCAACTCAAGACACGTGCGTTTATGGAAGATGTGTGCGCGCGCGTGTATGTGTGAGTGGCTTATATTCGTGTTTCTACTGACATATTGCACAAAAGCTAATACTTTGACTTGGAAGTGCAAATGGGTGCTCTGTCTTAATAATAGCCGTGACTTAGTTGTCCATTCAAAAATGATATTTCTACGTTACCCTTCTAGTAAATAGAGGGCGCAACAAGACAGTAAAACATTGAACTTTTACACGCACTTGGTTAAATGTATGCTTTGTCCAATATTCCAACTTTAATTTGTCGATATACCTGCTTTATAGGTGTTCCTGAGTCCAAGTCTTAGTATCCAACGTGTTCTTAAGCCCAGGTATCAGCATGCAAAGTGTTTCTAAGTCTAGGTTTCAGTAATCAAAGTATTCCTGAATCCAGATCTCATCTCAGTAATCAAGGTGTTCCTAAGTCCAAATCTCAGTAACCAAAGTGTTTCTAACTCCAGATCTCAGGAACCAAAGTGTTCCTAAGTCTAGGTCTCAGTAACCTAAGTGTTCCTAAGTCTAGGTCTCAGTAACCAAAGTGTTTCACTATCTGATTCAATAAAATCCTTTGTGTCCTTACAGCGACCATTTGGACGGACCTTTAATCATTTTCAGTGTGAAAGGTGGCATTAGAGTTGCCTAATACTTGAAGTTTTCTGGACATGGTTATAAGATGAAATATCATTTTACATCCTAAGTTATTCTTCACTGATGAAAGCTGATATCGTATGTCAGAGAAACACGTCAGTTCGAGAAGTCATGATACAAAATCATAAAAACCACGTAACTCGAGCGCTTTCGAAAGGTGAGCCTTTTCTCGTTTGTTTGGTTACAATTTATTCCTCAGGGTTTGATTTCTAGCTCAAAATACTTTCATTAATTATTACTCAAATTTTTAATTAAAAATCCGTACGGAGTTCATATTTACAACGAATACATTAAACTTATAAGTTGGGTTTACTCGCATAGAAGGGACTCGTTCATCAGAGTAAATTAGAAAACAACAGCAACACTGAATATGAAAATGAAGACACGTGTTTGTCACACGCTTCAGTGATAACAGAAAAAGAACTGTATGAAAACATGAAATTACTAAAAATATTTTATACTAAAACTCAGAATTAAAAAACAAATTATGATGTAAAGCAAATCCAACGAGACGGTGTAATAAATGTAATTCTTATTCCCCTAATAAGTAACAATCGGTTTTCACAGCAGTTCCAATGGTGGATGTTGTTGCTGTCATACCAACACCCCCTCGTTCTGTTAATGTTACTGGTCATACGTCAGAAACCATTGAAATAGACAACTAACACGAGCACATGCATAATAAAGTGAAACCTTAGAGTTAAAGTAATTATCCCACCTTAGTTACTTTGTTTTCTGCTTCATTGTTTCACATGAAAAGCTCGTGTTGACTCTTATGTAGTGTCGCCCCCGCGCATAAATAAACTTTTATGTTTCTTTAATAAACTACAGTATGTTTTTAATAAATCTCATTGTGGCCTCTGTAAAAGAAAAAAAATGTTAAAATTATAAAGCTTTTTTATCCGTAGGGAGAGGTTTATCAAATACTAACTGATGTATTATCAAGAAGGCTCGTAGGGGTATTAAAACTTTAATCAACATAAAGTACAGAACAACGTTTCGACCTTCTTTGGTCATCTGAGGGTTAACAAAGAGTTTGCAACGGTTAGTGTGCAAACTCTCTTTGTTGACCTAAAGATGACCTAAGAAGGTCAAAACGTTTTCCTGTAGTTTATTTTAAGGCCCGGCATGGCCAGGTGGATTAAGGGGTTCGAATCCCCGTCGCACCAAACATGCTCGCCCTTTCAGCGGTGGAGGCGTTATAATGTGACGATCAATTCCACTATTCGTTGGTAAAAGAGTAGCCCAAGTGTTGGCGGTGGGTGGTGATGACTAGCTGCCTTCCCTCTAGTTTTACACTGCTATATTAGGGATAGCTAGTGGAGATAGCTCTCGTGTAGCTTTGCGCAAAATTTAAAAAAACGAACAAAGAAACAAACTTTATTTTAATCAAAGTTTTAATACCGCAAGCAGCCATCTTGAGAATACATTTTTACTTCCAGTGGGTTTCTCGTCATCATGATGGAAGACTAACTGAAACGTACTATGATGCTAAGCATGCATTGTAGAGACACGAATCTAAACCGGAACTAGTAATAACTTTAATCGGAAGTTGTCAGTGACGTAACGTTTCATGTCGTCTTTTTATGATATAAACCGGGATTCGTAGTAACTTTTACCGGTACTAGTCAGCAATGCTACCCTTTTCATAATATAAACCGGAACTAGTAATGCTTCATGTGCTCTTTTCATGATATAAACCGGGAGTCTAGTAACTCTGATCGGAAGTAGTCAACAAAGAAATGTTTCGTGGGGTCTTTTCATAATATAAACCGGAATTCGTAGTGACTTTGACCAGAAGTAGCCAGTAATTTATTTTAGTATTTTAAACAAGAACTGCTACATTGATATAAACAATCTTATGTTGCAAAATATTTGCCAGCAAATTTAAAGCTATGATAAAACTCTGTATCACAAATTACTCTGGACAATAGATATTTTTTTATCTCCACACTAGATGAGTGGTTAAATGACAGGTGGATGAATAGATCCTCTTTTTGTTTGTTTTTGTGTTAACTTTTTTTAATTGGTGTCCCTTGACAATTACGAACTATTTTATAATCGAATATCACGAGTTCGTAATTGTAAGTTTTTAAACAAAGCACATGATTGGCTAACAACTACTTCTAATTCATATAAAACAACTCTTTAAAACGTTTACCAGTCTTGTTACAAACAGCTGTATGTATATCAAAGTGTCTGCGTCTTCCTCTTGCGCTCGTGGCCCAATGAACTTCGAGTAAGTCATTATAAAAGTTTGATTACTTTAGACTTTCTATTTCTCAGCAGTTAATAATTAACACGTTCTAAACGTTTTAATTTACGTATTCATGAGTTTAAGCAAACAGAGACAAATGAGATTGTTCGTGTGTGTATTAATCCAACCATATATAGACTTAGGACCTAAATGCATCTTCAAGAACCATAGCAAGCACGCCTGGCTTGTTGTTAATTTCTCTTAACAGTACATTGTTTGTTTTAAACTGTAAAGTCTGTATGTAAATTAATGAAAAACTTTTACTCTAGTGTGTCCTATAATCTGATATTTCTAGTCTGCATTAAGATTAATTTATTTAAATTAGGGGAAAGGGGGCAGAAATAGCAACACGTTTTGTCTTTAAAAAATTCGAATTTTATCTAAATCATAAATAGTACCTAACTAAACCACTAGAAAATATTGATAGTTCTAGCATTAACACATGGAAGTATATTTATAGTCTCGAAATGAGTCCATTTTCGATGTAAGTTGTATATCCAACGATCAAATGTTTTTTTTATGTAAGTTGATTCTGTATATCCAATAATCAAATGTTTTTTTGATGTAAGTTGATTCTGTATATACAACAATCAACTGTTTTTTGGTGTAAGTTATACCTGTACATTCAACAAGTAACTCTTTTTGGTGTAAGTTATATCTGTATATTTAACAATCAACTGTTTTTTGGTGTAAGTTATACACGTACATCCTTCAATCAACTGCATTTGGGGATACGTTCTAATGGTACCCTTAACAATCAACTAGGTTGTAAATCTTATTTTTAATGTATTGAGGTAAATTCCTCCATTTTAGCGCTAATTGGTTAGATTTTATTTTCACACCCCACGTGAAAGTGTTTTTGAGCTAACTGTTATTTGAAGGACCAGCCATTTTTTAATCTTACATCTTGCTAATTAGTTTGGTATTCATAGAGTTTGACACATGCGTATAAAAGTAAAAACTGAATACCCGCCAGAATTACTTGTATGTTCAGTAAAATCTCAAATCTTTTCACCAAGTTCCGCTACACATCATTTCACGAACTAAATAAATTTATATTTATATTTATAATCACTGCAACAAGGTTTTCTTTGTCGACAATATTTCCATCTTAATATCTCTATTTATGTTCCTAACTTCAAACTATTAACCAGAAGAAACACAGCCAATCAACAGAGTCCTGCCATCCATAGGACTGATATAAATGCGTCCATAGCTTATAATGAGGGTGCGTTATGTTGACGCATGGATTTGAACCCGCGCAGACTGTCTACTATCGGGATTTGGTCTTTGAGGACCTGGGAGGGTCAGATGCTTTTAACCCTTTCCTCCTTCCTGCACGTGTTGTTATTTACAGAATAATTAATTAATTTATTACGAAAGAATCAGAACTAATTATAAGACCACGCACGTGTAGATAAGCAAAGTAACTTTATCTTGGTTTGGCTAGAATATAGTCTTCAGTAATAGTTTCAATGATGTTTCGCCATTTTATATATGTTTAAAATTAAGATAATACAATTTACATTAATAGCCTACAAAATATTCAAAATAACTTGAAACTATGTTAGGTTTGAAATGTCTAGTAATTAGAAGATCTGCTTTTTATTATATATATAGGTATGTATTCATTGAAAGAAGTGTTTAGGGTTACCGTCATTACGTACACAGTACATATCGTCAGGTTCGTATATTGTGAGGTTTTTTCTCCAATGTTTCTCGAAATAATTTAATGTACTATGAAGGAGTCTATCTCCTACTGTTTCTGTGTTTGAGTATAGGTGGAAGCAATTCTCGGAACTTTATAAACGGTTGTAAGTAGTAAGTTCTGTACTGTTTGTAGTTTGGTTTGTACTAGTTTTGGTGCTAAATCTACCCATGCTGAGGCTGAGTAATCAATTACAGGTCGGATGTATGTTTTGTAAGTTTCTCTACTGTTTTAACCAGTTAGGTTTCTAGCTTAGTATGTTTTGTTTTTTTTTACCAGATTTTGGTTTTAATATTGTTTAAGAAGTTTATCCATGTGAGTTTCGAGTCATGAGCTAGTCCTAAAAGTTTAGCAGATGTACCAGTCTGAAGAAGTGATTCATTCATAGATAGCTTTAGTGGTTCTTTTTATGTTCAGTTAATTTGGTGAAAACAATTTGGTGGTTTATTGGAATGTTATTTTAACTCAGTATTTGTGCCAATATTTATTTATTCTATTCAACTGAGATTGTAAATTTGTAGCTGCTATAGATGGTATGGAGCATTTTTACAGACTGCTACGTCATCAGCAAACTGTCACAAGCATCCGTGATTTGGGTCTTTCATGGGATAGGTTTAACTACCCTCCCAGTCTTTGTAGTAAATAACTCTGAAAAGGTTCCCTCAACACATATTTTACGTTTTATGTTTTACACAAAGTTTGAAAGCCGGCGAATAATTCCACGCGGAAGTCCCATTTCTGTCCTTCCGAAGCGGAGACCGTTGTGGCATACAGTTTTCAATGTTTTCTCGATGTCGAGAAAACATGCGACCGTACTTTATTTTTATTCAATCTATCTACTATAGATTCGGCTATCATAACTAAGTAATTGGTCGCTTGGCTGAATTTTCTAAATCATTTTGTACGTGGGGTAATTTTGATGTTATCTTCAGGAATGCTACTAATTAGTAGTTTAGGATTTTTACCTTTACAGTTGGTCAATTTGACTGGACAATATCTATTTGGTTTCTCTGCTGACTTTCCTACTTTACGTAATCTGCGCTAGCTCTCCCTAATTTAGCAGTGTAACACTATAGGGAAGGCAGCAAGTGATCTCCACCCAACGCCAACTCTTGGGCTACTCTTTTACCAACGAATAGTGGGATTGACCGTCACATTAGAACGCCCCCACTGCTGAAAGGGCGAGTATCTTTGGTGAGATGGTGATTTGAACCCACGACTCTCGGATTACTAGTAGAATGCCTTAACCACCTCGCTATGGTGCATATACGTTTTAACCTAAGTTTCAAATATGTGTTACAATGTTAACGCAGAGAACGCGTGAAATTTTGAATCAGATCTACAATGATTTGACTGATCATTAAGGTTTACGAGTACTAGACTGGTTAGGCTGACTAGCCATTACCTTATTGTGTGTTGAACAGACCTTGGTCACCCCTAAAATTACATATATTTTAAGAGAGGCACACAGTCGTAAAGTGTTCAAGTTTCCTAAAGACGTGAAAACCAAGTTCTAACAAAATTCAATAGTGTTATCGTACCCAATCAGTTCTATCGTGACTGGCAAGTTAGTTTTGGGTTTGAATTTCCATTAGTCACACTTTTCATATTTCTGTTTGTTTGTTTTTTAATTTCGTGCAAAGCTACACGAGAGCTATCTGCACTAGTCATCCCTAATTTAACAGTGTAAGACTAGAGGGAAGGCAGCTAGTCATTATCACCCACCACCAACTCTTGAGCCACTATTTTATCAACTAGTGGTGGGATTGACCGTACAATTATAACGTCTCTATAGCTGAAAGGGCGAACATGTTTGGTGTGACGGAGATTCAAACCCGCGACCCTCAGATTACGAGTCGAGTGCTCTAATCACTTGTCCATGTGATAAACCTACTAGTAGGCAGGTTCGCCTACGTAAATGACTATTGCTATGAAAACATTGCCAGGTGTAGCCTTGTGGTAAGCGTTATCGGACTGTGAATTCACGGTATGTGTACCCTTGACTATAAATCCCACGCCCCGCATGTCGTGATAGGACTAAGAATCCTAGGGTTTAGGAATCACGTTTACTCCGCATTTCAGGTCTGTAGACGCGCTCTGAAAATTACGACTAAATCTCTCTATTTCATCAGGTTGGACTAATTCGAAAGTTAGCCCTGAATGCTGAAGTCCATTTGCCTTTTCTCTAGTTAAACGATTCAAAATTGACGACAATGATGCACAGATACCTTTAGTTTACCTTTGAGCAACATTCTAAAACAAATAAACAAGGAAACAAACTTTAACCAATAAACTATCACTATGGTCGTAAGGTCCAAGGTTCGAGCTACGATATATCGCTAAACACGTCCCACGTTAATTTGGGAGGGGTTAAACGTGATGGTATATCTGGCTAGAAACAGCCGTGTGCGCATGCGTGACTGGACGGTTGTCAGCAGTTTTAAATCAAATATGACAACATATGAGTCTTGGGATCTCTGGCCTGGTCTTCTAGCCTACGTGCCACATAAGACGGATATTACGAGCAAATTTTAAGGGACTAGTGAGCTAGGCCAATTGAGTTGTAAAATATAAACTTTGTTTATTACCCTTTTATGTGGCTGGAAAGTGTCAACCCATACACGTGAGAGTTTGAGTTTCAGATTTGAGTATTCAAACGGCTTTTGAAGAGATACGCACGTCAGATATTTTCATGGTGTTTGTCTTTTACTGTTTTTTGAGTACATTTATATATGAAGCCTTCAACCACGAGTCTTTCCGTCAACATGTTGTGATAAACCTGAATCCAGGTTTCTTACTTTAGCACCGAATGGGAATCTAAAAGCTATGGGAAGTCTGAGAAATGCATTTGAATTAATTAAGTATATGTTATTTAAATGAAACTGATAAATGCGTCACTTCTTTTTGTTCCCAGATATTTAGTTTTTAAGCCTTTTCTACATCATAGTGAGTCGGTAAAATGAGCGTTTAATGAATGGATGTTTATTTCCAAATTTCGCTCACAACTAACAACTACAGATAGGTCGCTAAACTTGAGAGGCTTTGAGCAGTAAGAGAAGTTTCGAACATATTAATTAATGCTGGAACGGTTGTTAAAGTGGTTATTTTCTATCAGCTTATCTACAAAACTTCTTTTCCTTCGAATGCCCGGCATGACCAGGTTGTTTCACTGTGTCGGTATTTGAGTATTGATGTTAAATACCCAGGAGGGTCAGGTACATTTGACCTCTTCCTCCCTCCCGAACGATTATAGCGTCTGTCTTTAGGTTTTTTTTTTAGCTTTAGGCCAGAGTAAAAGTATAACATCATATTCAGGCCCATTTCAGAGCACAGTCCATGCATGGACGAACAAGAAGTTTTTTGTTTTTTGTTTTTTTCCTTTTATTATTTCTCTTGTGTTTTTTTTTTCTTCATTTTTTATTTTTTTAATTTTTGTATTTTCTTATATATATTTTTTTGTATTTTTCTCCTTTTTCTTCATAGAGAGAATGCTACTACTACTTGTAGTAACACACACAAAAAAAAGAAAGTAATAATAATAATTATTATTCAATACTTGATTCAATAATAATTCAATAAGAGAAAAAAAAGTAATAATGATTAAAAAAAAAGAAAAATAATAATTATAATAATAAAAAAGAAACAAGGACTAAGTGTCTAGTGCATAGTGGCCAGCTTGTGTTACATTTCTTAAATATATGTTAAAAGGGGAGAGGTATTTAGGACTATTTACATCATGTACGTGATATCTGTCGAGATCATACATTAAGTAATTTTTATGCCAATTCTTATTGAAATATTTTAGAGAATTATGCAAGAGTCTTTCAGATATTGTGTCTATGTTTGCATACTTGTGCATGAATGTGGTTGAGGTGCTACGTGGTACTTTATATGCTGAAGCTAGTACTGAATTTTGTATGCGTTGAAGTTTCTGTACATGTGTGGGTGCTATGTTAATCCAGGCAGGTGATGCATATTCTATTGTTGGTCTAATGTACGTTTTGTAGATTTTAAGTATGTTGTCTGGTGATGTTCCTTGGATTTTACCTGAAAGACTTCTTGCATAGTTTGCTCTTTTCAAGATTAGTATCAGTATATTTTTAATATGTGGTAACCACGTTAATTTTGAATCATAGGTTAGACCTAGAAATTTAGCAGAAGTAGCAGTCAGTAAAAGTGATCCATTCATATGGAGTTTTGATGGATCTTTTTTCAGCTTATTCAGTCTGCTGAATAATATGACTTGGGTTTTTGGAATATTGATTTTGATTCTGTATTTCTGGCAGTATTCTTCGATGTTATTTAGGACTGGTTGTAGGTTCGTTGCTGCTATTGACGGAGTGGGGGCACTTTTCCAGACTGCTACATCGTCAGCGAACTGTGATGCATAGCCTAAATTTAGGTTCGACAGAGGCATATTACTCACGTACATTATAAATAATATAGGGCTAACAACCCCTCCCTTCGGGACTCCTGCTTCGGGTGAAAAGGACCCTGAGTAGGCCCCATTTACATTTACTTTACACATTCTGTTTTCCAGGAAGTTGGACAGCCAGCGAATAGTTTCCTGGGGTAATGCCATTTCAAGTAATCTATGACGTAAGCCATTATGCCACACTGTGTCAAAAGCTTTCTCAATGTCGAGAAAGCAAGCTACAGTGCATTCGTTTTTGTTGAAGCTGTCGGTAATTGATTCTATAAGTCGAATCAGGTGGTCTGTAGTTTGGCAGTTTTTTTGAAATCCGTTTTGAATTTCTGGTAATTTTGAATTTTCTTCTAAGTAAACTGACAGACGATTACTAATTATCCTCTCTAATACTTTGCCAATACAATTGGTTAAGCTAATCGGGCGGTAGTTGTTTGGTTTATTCGCTGGCTTTCCTTCTTTCTGGAACATTAATATTATTGCTTCCTTCCAAGAAACGGGGATATATCCTGCTGATAGTGATAGATTAAATAATGCTGTTAGGTGTTCATATAATCTCTGAGCGCCTTGTTTTAGGAGGATAACTTGAATACCATCTTCTCCAGGGGCTTTGTTTTTGTGTTGTTAATAGCAGTTACGACTTCTGTTACAGTGATATGTTTTATCAGTTGATGAGTGCTCCAGTCTTTTGTTTTTTCTTGGTGTGTAATAGTGTTGACTGGAAATTTAGGTGTAAAAATGCTTCTGTTTTGATCAATAAAGTTGGTAACTGTATTATAAAAGTATCTGTTCATGTCTGGTTCATGATGTGTCTTGAACGTGTTTTCTAGGTGTTTTTTAAATATCTTGGCTTTTTCTGTGTCAGTGTATGCTGTTTCTCCATCCAGTTACAGTGGTGGATATACTGTGTTTGTTGTTCCTGTATTTGTAAATCTTTTCAAGTGTGTCCAGAATTGTTTAGGATCAGTTTTGTGATTTAGATCGGAACAGAAGGTGTCCCAGTTTTCTTGTTTTTGTTGTCTGATTAAGTTTCGTATTTTATTCCTTATTGTGTTTATCTGTGTTTTAAGTGTGGGGTTGCGATTTTGAATGTACTGTCTGCGGAGTATACGTCTGTCTTTAATTAAGTGTATTATGTCTTTATGTGGTTGCCATGAATGAGTTGTTGTGAAGTGTTTTTGTTTCGGTATTGAACTGTTGGCTGCATGTTTTAGACACTCAGAGATGATATGACACTATGCATCTATATCTGATGCGTCCGCGGCAATATGTAGTACTTCGGGAGGTAAGGTTTCATTTAATATAGTTTGAAAAACTGGCCAATTAGCTTTTTTGTAGTTCAGTTGGTCTTTAACTATGATTTTATTTAAGTGGGGGGTGAGATTGAAGATACAGCAAACTGGGAGGTGGTCACTATCCAAATCGTGACCAACATGAAAATTTACGAATTTGCGACCCATATTTGACGAACACAGGCATAGGTCCAGTATTTCACTGGTGCCGTGTGCGTACGAGATATGTGTCGGTGTTGCATCGTTTAATAAAGTCATGTTTGATTCATCCAAAAATTGAAAAAGTAAATTGCCATTTGCGTTTGTACTTCGACAGTTGAATGCTATATGTTTACTGTTTAGGTCGCCGATAATAATAAGATTAGAATTGCTATTATACAATATATTCAATAGATTTACATCTAACACTGTACTAGGCGAGCAGTAGATGCACGCCACAGTAACGTCTGTATGATTTTGCGTTTTTACATTAATAATTATTGATTCATTACTGGAAGGGATACTAAGTTCCTGAACTATAAGTTCAGTCTTATACAATAATAAAATACCTCTGTTTGGATCTCTATTATCCTTCCTGTCATGTCTAATAATGGAGTAGCCATTTAATTTGAATCGATGGTAGTTATATAGATGAGTTTCACTAATTATAATTACATCAGGTTTTATGGAGTTTGTTGTATCTTCAATCTCATGTTTCTTGGAAGCAAGAGCACCCTGGATATTGATGTGTAGAACTGTGAAGTTATCCATGTTTAGTAGAGTTTATGATGGAGGTTAAAATTTGCGGCAAGAATTTGTGTATGTTTTTCAATATGATTTTAACTATTATGTCTGTGAGACTGTTGGTGTTTATAGGGTTTGTATATTCTGCCATTATTTCCGAGAAAGTGGAAGTTATGGCAGATGTCAGTGTGGTTTCAATCGTTGTTGGTTGTGTGTTTTGAGGTGGTTTTGGTATTTCCTCTTCACATGGTGATGGTTTTTCCTGTCGGGATGATGAATTTTTAACCACTGCAGCGTAAGTGTTTGTTTGTGTAGTTGTGCTTTGTGGTGCTGGAGTGGTAGGTGTGGGTTCCTTAATTGTTCGTGGTGGTGGCGGCTTGTTCGTGTTGGGATTTTTAATTTCGTACAAGTGTGTTTTAATGGATTTATATTTCTGACATCCTTTATAATTTGCCGTGTGTTCTTCCCCACAATTGCAGCATTTGGGTTTGGGGTTCTGTTTAGTACACTGTGTAATGTGGTGATTCTCCCCACAGCCCACACAACGCGCATTTGCTTGGCATGCTGCTGCTACATGTGCAAACCTTTGGCATTGGTAGCACTGTGTGACAACCACTGCTGGTGTTTTTGTTTGTTCTACTGTGTACTTTTGATACCACATAGTGATACCATTATTAATGAGTTGTGTAATATCCTGGCTGTTGTCTGTGACTACTTTGATTAGGTTTGTGGGTTTTTTAGTAATGTTTGAAATTATACGGTTTACTGAAATATGTTTTATGTTTTGTGTACTTAACGCTTCTTTAATGTCTTCTATGTATATTGAATTATGTACACCTCGTATCACAAAAGATTTAGGTGTTGGTTTAGTTCGTGGTAGGTGTATTGTAATATTTCCTGTTTTGAACGCGTCTGAAGGCCAAGCTTTCAGTAGACTGTTTAAGTCAGCGGGTTCCTGTCCTTGAACCAGAACACCGCCTCTAGGCAGACGCTTAATGTTAGTTATCTTTGTGGTAGGTTTGCACCTGTATATTTCTTTAGCTAATTGTGGGTGGCTGAAACTACCAGGAACTCCTTGGATTATAATTGCGTGCTTAGGTAATTTTGGTACGAGTTGTGTATGTGTGTCTGTGGTGGTTGTTCTTTGTTTAATTTGTTTTTTCTGACTACGAGTCTGCACAAGCGTGAAGCCTTCGTCGTCAGAAAGAACTTCGTCTTTGTCTGAATTTGTTTGTTGTGGAATATCCAGGGTGGGGTTTGGGTTGCTTGAACTGCTAGTTGTTGGCTTATTATTGTCTATATCCGTAATCTTAGCTACATTATCTTCAGATGCTGAAAGTATAATATCCTTAACTAGGTTTCTTTTTTTTCTAGTCCTAACAGTATTTTCTTTAATAGGCGTTAACTTTGCTTTTAATTCTTTTTCTGCTATAAACATTAATGATTTTAATTTTACATTTTCATTTTCTATTTGGCCACCGTCACTAGATTTACTTTTTGTCCCTGATATAGACGGGCTTGCTCCCTCAGTTTCAGACGCTATATTGTTTTCCCTGGTCTCCGACTCCCCGGCCGGCATGTCGCCTCGTTGTTTAGCGAAGTTGAACTTGCTGTCTCGGGCTAATTCAAAAGGTAAAAAGGTCTTCTGTCTTTGTATCTACGTGAAACTCGAAATGAATAGTAAGAACTCGACAAAATATGAAGCGAAATATAGGTTGTATACACGTAGAATTCAAGAGCCTTTTAGAGGTATATCCTATCTTTACCCTCTCCAAGCGCATCATCTGACCAGGTTGTTAAGATGCTCGTCTCGTAATTTGAGGGTCGCGGGTTCGAATTCCCGTCCTACCAAACATTTGGTAAAGTCGCAATCAATCCCACTATTCATTAATAAAAGAGGATTCCAAGAGTTGGTGGTGGGTGGTGATGACTAATTGCCTTCCCGTCACTGTACACACTAACCTTTTCAGCCGTTGAAGTGTTACAGTGTAACGGTTAATCACAATTTTCGTTGTTAAAACAGAGACTAAGAGTTGGTCCCTAGGGGTCGCGTTGACTAGCTGTTTTCTATCTCTCTAGTCCATCACTTTTAAAATAGAGGCCGCTAGTGCAGATAACCCTTACGTATCTTTGCAAGAAATATAATAAACAACATTATTTGTAGTTTATATTCTTATCCAAATTGATATTTGGTTTCCAATGGGGTTCGATCACGTTAGATCTGGGTATAAAGCATACGATCACGTTAGATCTGGGTATAAAGCATACTAGAAGAGCGAACTTTGAGTTTTAATTAAAATTATGTTAAAATTGGGTTGACTGTAGCTCAAAGGATAAATAGATCCGAACAATGAGATTTGAAAATGAGTTAATTTGTTTTCCTGAGGAAACAAGTAACAGAACAGCTAGTTTCAGCTGGTTTTACAGAACAGCTAGTTTCAGCTGGTTTTCGGTAGATAAATAGAAAACGATATCTGACAGAAAAAATCATTGTTTGCTTTCTTTAATCTATCCACAAACAATGGCACCATGAAGATAAACTTGAAGTACATTTTGTTAATGTTTATTTGTTTTGAATTTTGCGGAAAACTATTCAAAGGCTATCTGCGCTAGCCGTCCCTAATTTAGCAGTGTAAGACTAGAGGGAAGGCAGCTAGTCATCACCACTCACCGCCAACTGTTGGGCTATTCTTTTACCAACGAATAGTGGGATTGACCGTCACATTATAACGCCCCCACAGCTGAAAGGGCGGGCATGTTTGGGCATGCGACGGAGATTCGAACCCACGACCCTCAGATTGCGAATGGAACGCCTTAACCCACCTGGCCATGCCGGGCCAATTAATGTTAAAACACTAGAATGTGTGTATAGAAATATTGTTGCGTTTAGGTAAACCTCCAACAAGCTTAACAGATAACAAAAGATAAAACACTTTTAAGTTTAACATAACCTCCCCCAAGTGTTATAGCGCGATATCTGCGGAGGTACAACGCTAGAAATCGGGTTTCGATACTCGCTGTGTAGCTTTGTGCTTGATTACAAACTATTTAATGCAAATATTTCAAACATTTCTTCTTTAAATTTTTGTTTACGATTGAGACATTTTTTTTTCCATCGCATCTAATTGACCATAACATAAACCGAATGATTTTATTGTAAGAAATATGTTCATGTTTTAACAATAACAACAGTGTTTGCAACATTTCTATTGTTGTGAAGTTTTATCTGAATCATTGCGTCTGGTGAACAAAGAACCTGTTAAAAACATGCGTTTTTTACAATCTATGTGTCACAAGTGGTCAAGTTCTGTCGGAAATGAGGAAGTGTTTCACATGCTTCCCGGAATCTTCTTAAACTAACTGATTTTTTTTAAGTGCTGTCTTCTTTGCGAGTCTACTCCTTAGAACATTTCCCACTTAAAATCGTTTGATTGGGACTACTTTTTATACACGTAGACTTACAGTATAATTACCTGTTATAAGGTTTAGCTATAGTTTACAGTTACTATATTTATTCTCTTTGTACCCCGACGTACGTCTGTGAGAACTGTGGTTCTCAGCGGGTTGAGTGTAATAGAATTTACCTCTTGGTTCAAGTACCTCTGAGGTGATTTCGTTCGAGAACATTAAGTACTGTTCTTGTATCCCAGATTTTTACTTCTCTTAGGTCTATTTCTGTTTTACTTTTCAGTGGAAGTTTGATCATGCAGAAGCCAGATACATCTTGAGTGCTGACGTGCTAAATCCAATAAGAACTCCAAGACTTTTTTCTCATCTGAGTGACAGGAATATTGTACTAACGACAGTCAGACGTCTATCTGTTCGTCTGCCTGTCTATCTAGCTATATCCATCTAGATCCACGCTTTCATCAGACTGGAACCTTGATAACTGTGGCAAAGAAAGTAAACTGAAGTTCCATTGCTCTTTTCTACAACTTGCTGACAAGTAAACCTACGTTTGTCATTCTAAAGGCGTGAGCGTATTTTTATAATAATCTATCCCTGCAACCGTTGTTTCTTAAAAAAAATAAAGCGTCATATTACTAATTATTCAACGTTAAATTATCATAAAAATACTTGCTCTGAATGTTTGTTTGGTTTTTAAATTTCGTGCAAAGCTACTCGAGGGCTATCTCTTCTAGTCGTCCCTAATTTAGCAGTGTAAGACTAGAGGGAAGTCAGCTAGTCATCACCACCCACCGCCAACTTTTGGGCTACTCTTTTACCCACGAATAGTGAGATTGACTGTCACATTATAATGCCCCCACGGCTGAAAGGACGAGCATGTTTGGCGCGACGGGGATGCGAACCCGGGACCCTCAGATTACGAGTCGTACGCCTTAACACGCTTGGCCATTCCGGGCCAGCTCTGAAAGTGTTTTGTACGAACCCTAGTCGAGGACTAACTGCACTCGCCTAATTTTCTAATTTCGAAATGAAAAATTACGGGAAAAGCCAACTCTACCAACGAATAGTGGGATTAACAGTAACTTTATATTGCTCACGCGGATGAAAATTAGAGCTTATTCTGCAACGGAGTTCGAACCCGCAACCTTCAGACTGGAAGGCGAATGCCCTAATCGTTGGACCGTGCCAGGCCCAGCAACTCCAATAAAAATTAAATAACAACAAATAATGATATGTTAACCATACCATATCTACTATATCCAATGTTGCGAAGTCCGGCCAAAGTACAACAGACACATTAGTAATTGTAACGCTAGTTATGTTATAATATGTTATAAACAAGAGTTTATATATCACATCTTGAAGGCTTTGTCTACGTTTCAGAATTCTATAAAAATTCATGACACAGCTCTGCTCCTTCATCGTTCCAAGCATAAAAATCTTTGATACGAAAAAATAGGTACCTTCAGAAGTGCTTACGTCAGCTAAAGGTAGAAACGTATAAACACTTTAGTTTTGGTGACTGTAACAACTTAATTTTTTTTTTTCAAATCGGTATATCACACTGCTTTTACCTAAAAATCTTTCTGTTCTGATTCGAACACCATGGTAACGTCTATATAGAAATCTTTCTGTCCTGGTTCTAACACGCTGGTAACCTTCATCAAGAAATCTATCTGTCCTGTTCCTAACATTCTGGTATTGTTATTTTTAAAATATTTCTGTCCTGATTATAACTTTGGTAATATTCATCTAGAGATCTTTATGTCCTTGTTCGCAAACCTTATTAACGTTCATCTAGAAACCTTTCTGTCCTGATTCTAAAACCCTGGTAATGTTTATCACTATTGTGATATTAAAAATAATTTATATATTACAAAATATTATTTTCTAAGTTAGGCAACTTAAACAAATGTGAATTTTTTTTTTTTTTATTGGTCATAATTGTTCCAAACGTGAAACACTTTTATTGGACAGAGTTGTTCCAAATGTTATTTTTATACTTGATATTTCAATATTTTATTTTATCTAAAGAGAATTTCTTTCAACGACTGAAGTCGAAAATAAATCGATGCGTCAGATCCAAACGAAATATCGGAAAAGGTATTCCGTGTAGTTACTGGAAAGCAACTTTCATTTCTACCCTGTATTTTCTTGGCTAGTAGCCAAATTTACGTTTTGGGTGTTGAGCCAATGAAAGTGATTGAAGCTCCAGTCACTTACTTCATTAGGTGTTGTGTCCGTACACAGCAGAAAATTCTTTCTCCTTGTTGATGACTTTTAATGGAATCGATTAAAATTCTGTGCACATACATTTCTTTTAACAAACAAAAGATGCATTTCTTCATGTTCATTCTGAGCAATAATAACAATTAAGACAGTTGACAAAACATTTTTTTTACAAGGTTCGAAAGTTTCGGAATATATTTATTACATTTTCAATGAAACCTGAGAATAGTGTTACAAAGATTTATTAACTAATGTTGTGATATTACTAACCACTAGTTATTAAGTAAAGTAGTTAACGGAAGGATAGAACAAAAAACAAAATATTTTAGATATACTGTAAGTTTTAAGTGTGTGAACCTAGAATAATTTTTGGTCTAAAGTGTGTGTAGTTAAAATAAATTTTGTTCTAAAGTGTGTGAAATTATAATAATTTTTGGTCTAAATTCTGTGATTTTAGAATAATTTTTGGTTTAAAGTGTGGTAATTTAAAATAGTTTTATGTCTACAGTGTATGAATTTAGAACAGTTTTTGGTCTTATGTGTGAGAATTTAGAATAATTTTTTGTTCTAAATTGTGTGAATTTAGAATAATTTTTGGTTTAAAGTGTATGAATTTAGAACAGTTTTTGGTCTAAATTGTGTGAATTTAGAAAAATTTTAGTCTCAAGTGTGTAAATTTAGAATAGTTTTAGGCCTTAAAAGGATTTTAAATGTTCTAAATTCACAGTTTTTGGTCTCAAGTGTGTGAATTTTTAATAATTTTTGGTCTAAAGTGTATGAATTTAGAATAGTTTTAGGCCTTAAAAGGATTTTCTATCGTTAAGAGCAAGGCGGTCTTTAACTGTGAGTAAACTTTCTCTAATTTAGAGTTCAAGGTATGGAAGTTCCGATATTTCAGCCGTAAATGAATAGATGAATAGTCGTGTTTTTAATAATAGTAGACGGTCGGTTCCATTGGATCTCCTTAATGTTCACAGACTAGTTTTCAAGTCGTTTTGTTTTGCTAATGTACGCGACCTTTCAGTTACTACACTAACTTCTACACGAACCACGAAACTAAGTTTCTAATGATACCACAACATTAGCTGATAAATATCTTTGTAACACTTTTGTCACATTTCGTTGAAGGTGTGATAAATACATTCCGAAACATTCGAACTTTGTAAATAAAATGTTTTCAACCATTTACATTTTTACTCTATTAATCTTCTTTTTTCCCATCATGAATCCGTTTTGAGTATTATTAAATGAAATTAAAAATATTAAACTGAATCAGGTTATTTTCTTAAGAGCTAAAGATGTTGTGATTGTATTCCCAATACGGTAAGATAACGCCTAGGGTAAGAAACAAACAAAACACGAGACCACCCACTCTCCTGTTTTAGGCTTCAGTTATTCCGTGATGAAGGAATGCTTACGTAAATATAACAAAGCATCATAATGGTTTAAGTTTCATCTTTGAACCATAAACTCAAAAGGTCTGCTATGAAGAGTTGTTATTTTAACACAGAGACATCCGTTGCTTAGTGCCACAAACTATGAACGTGGGGTTCCTTGGTTCACTTCCCGTTACTACTACTAATAATAATAGAACATCATGCACTATATTTTGGGGCCACAGGGTGCATTATAAGAGTGACAGTAAAATCTCACGAACTATTCTGTCTGGAAAGAGTTGTTTAAGAGTTGGCGGCAAGTTCTGTTGACTTGCTACCTTCCCTCTAGCCTATTACTTAAAAATTTGTAACAGATCGTACAGATAACCCTCTTGTAATTTCGTACAACATTCAACACAGAAACTGTTCTCAAGGGAACTATAGCTCAGACAGTTTCATGTTTGAAGTACGTAATAAAAAAAGGACCTGACGTTTACAGTTGATTTCCCGATAGTTATCTCGTCTCTACTGAGGATTCGATGTAACAGAGTTGGTGGACTTCTACTTCTCAATATACTTCCATAGAGACGATATTTTTCCCTTTTGGTAAGATCATATTCTGAAACAAAGACTTTCTTAATTTCACCATAAGACCGTCGATTTTAATTTTTAATTTCATAATAATTTAAACTTTATTAATATGTAATATGTGTAAGTAAGCTCAATTCCATGCGAAACTTAAACGCCGTCTTGTCTTTTACAATCCAAACAAAGCAGTTTCCACGAGGTTCGGCAATTAAGGTTCCTTTTTTTTTTTTTTCTTTTTTTAAAAACATGGCCTTTCTTCATTGATATTTTTCTTGATCTGTGAATGGGCAGGATGGTACATCGACAACCAATAGGCGCTTCGTTTAAATCTGATTCTTCCACTTAACATTACTTTCGATGTTAATACACAGACAGTGATGACACCGAAAGTTTGAAATATTTCGAAGACTTTATTTAACCTGTACTTTTATAGAACTGTTTTGGTTTATGAATGTTCGTTTCCCACGAGTAACTTAGCTAAGACCTGTAACACTGGTAACTTTAAGGATTTGGATAATTGATGAATAATGACCCAACAGATAAAAGAGAGGACTTGTTGGATTGTTTCATTCAGATATTCGAACAAAGTTACACAATAAAGATCTTCGCTAACTTTAGACTGATAAACAAGATTCAAACTTCGGGCACGCTAGTCCGTGGTTCATTTTTACTGTTCTTCTTTGAATGGTATATTGGTCAAAATGTTAGTGCTTTCCACGTTTCTTATAGTAATTAAAATATCACTGTGTTCGAGGTAAACATTGACTGTCCACTTTCACGTATTTGGAATATACGATTCTCCGATTGTATCGATTCTTTGTTTGTTCTTAATTTTGTCAAAGCTCCACGAAGGCTATCTGCGCTAGCTATTCCTAATTTAGCAGTGTAAAACTAAAGAGAAGGCAGCTAGTCATCATCACCCACCGCCAACTCTTGGGCTACTCTTTTACCAACGGATACTAGGATTGACCATCACATTATAACGTCTCTACGGTCCAAAATGGCAAGCATGTTTGATGTGACGGGGATTCGAACCCGCGACCGTCAGATTATGAGTCGATCGCCCTAAGCACGTAGTTATGTGGAGTTTAATTGTGTTGAACGTTCCCAAATTGTTAACTGAACATCCAAAGTATAAAACCTTGGCATGAAAGAAACATTGTCTTTGAAGTAAGACCGGAATTAAATTCATGTACAAACCTAATAAGTTTGTTTGTTGTTAAGTACAAAGCTAACAATGGGCTACTTGTGCTCTGCCCACCACAAGTATCGAAACCCGGTTTATAAAGCTATAAACCTTCATACTTACCACTGGAAGGGAGAAAAGGAGAGTCTATTGCGACTCTAACCAATAAAGTCGGAAAAACATACAAACAGATAACAGTATGTTTGTTTGTTTTGTTTGTAAATTTCGTGCAAAGCTACACGAGGGCTATCTGCGCTAGCCGTCCATAATTTAGCATTGTAAGACTAGAGAGCAGGCAGCTAGTCATCATCACCCACCGCCAACTCTTGGGCTACTGTTTTATCAACGAATAGTGGGATTAACCGCACGTTATAACACCCCCTCGGTTGAAAGGGCGAGCATGTTTTGGCGCGACTCGAGCGCGAACCCGCGACCCTCAGATTACGAAGCGCACGCCTTAACGCGCTAGGCCAAGTGAGGAAGATAGACCCATGTTCTATTGAAACATGTAGTATGTTCCACCATCGACAAATATTTTCCTTGTGCTTATAAATCTTTACTTGTGTGCCTGTTATTATATTAGCACACCTTACTAAAGCAAACAGTTCTTGTTTGGGATTTAATGTTTAGGATTCACTTTTTAATTAATTAAAACCATGAAAGAAGATTTTTAATTTATTCTAATGAAACGAAATGTATTCATATTAGAAAAACTACAACAACTTAGGTAACAAAAGAAAACTCTATACAACACTGAACTTTTTCAACAGAAATAACTGGCACAGCGACCACTGAGTACAAGCTAACGCCAATGTGATTATCTTACGTGAAAACAATGCATCAATATTTAAGTTAAGCCTCGAGCTGTTAGGAGCAAAAAGGAGTTGAATTTGATGCCAGACATTTGAGTAGTATTATATTATTGTGTTTCTGGTTCTTTTTGTCAGATAATCTAATGCCAACACCTCCTTGGATCTAATATTACAAGAAGTGTTTTTTATTCTTGTGTTCTCTGAACGGTACAGTTAAGAGCATCCGATTTAAGCATCCATGAAACTAGTAGGATTCAAGTTCGGTATTTACTCAAAAGATATCGAACTTTTGTTTCTGTTTCGCATCACTGTTTCTCTTTATATCGGGTACTATTAATTTGAAAGTAATAATCATGTTGAAGAGGGCATAAGAAGCTACTGTGGAACTAGAATGTTTCTATAAATCCGAAAGTTTGTTTTTTAAATCGAAATTTTCTTGTTCACAGCTGGCTTCCATTACATTCACAAGGTGTAACATTTCACCATGTCATCCTAAGAAAAATTTTGTTGTTAAAACCGAACTGGTTTTATATTCTCGACTGTTTTCGATTGACCAACTTTTGTTCCTTTTCTAACTACACTTGCAGTGACTCTTGCGCCACCTTCTGTCAAGAATTTGCCCCTGCTCTACGTTGTTTGTCTATATTGTTTGGAAGGGAAAACGTCCCCGTTTCGGCTTTCAAACAATCGTGTTGTTATCTTATTTGTTTTTTGTTAAGCACAGAGTTACAGAGTTGAGCTATCTGTGCTGTTCCTGTCAAGTATATCGAAACCCGGTTTTTAACGTTATAAACCTGTCGTTGAATCACCGGAGCTTCGGTTCTTGTATAAACGGCCCGGCATGGCCAAGCGTGTTAAGACTCGTAATCTGAGGGTCGCGAGTCCGCATCCCTGTCGCGCCAAACATGCTCACCCTTTCAGCCGTGGGGGCATTATAATGTGACCGTCAATCCCACTATGCGTTGGTAAAAGAGTAGCCTAAGAGTTGGCGGTAGGTGATGATGACTAGCTGCCTTTCCTCTAGCCTTACACTGCTAGATTAGGGACGGCTAGCACAGATAGCTCTCGAATAGCTTTGTGCAAAATTAAAAAAACAAAAAAAAAAAAAAACTTGTATAAATATCATGTGTTCATTAGTGACGGTCGTGACCAAGTAATTAGCACGCCCTATTTGTGATTCCAAATAAACTGGGTTCCCGTTCCGTTGCAGAAAAAAAACAACGAAAAAACATGCTTCCCACTAGACCGTGTGGGTTTTATAACATTAACAATGAAGTCTCACTGGTCGACAAAAATACTCCAACAGCTTGCAGTGGGTAGTTTCGAGTAGATGCCTTTCCTTAGGTGTCTATCCGTTTGAAATTAGGGACGGCTATTAACTCTTAGGTATGTTTTGCCCGAAGATTCTAACCTTTGGTAAAAATTAAACAGAACAATCTTAGAGTTTCTTGTGATAAGAAAAAACAAAACATTCGCGATATCTGACTTTACATAAGAAACCAGATTATCACATGGAATTCACATGGTGTAACAAATCAATTGTTTAACATCGTACTAATAATACTACTGATATCTTAATGGCTGTGTGATCCAACAAAAAATGTTCCTTTATAACTTCTATTTCGTAGACTTAGGGATTGTGCCAGGTACTGGTTCTACCTTATATTCTTCCTTTTAAACCACGTACAACGACAGAGCTTATAGTGCTACTTGTACAACATTTTCTAGAGATAATAACGTATTACATTTAACTAACGGGACTAATACTGTTTTCTAGAACGTTGATAAATCTTTGTGCTTCATAGATACCGTGTTTTCTTACGTTGATACAGGTGAGAATTACAGTTCTCAGTTGGGAGTACTGCGAGATTATTAAAACCACAGTTTCCAGCTGTTATACTTGTGAGATTATTAAAACCACACTTTCCAGCTCCTAGTATTATATGATTAGTAAAACTACTGTCTCCAGCTGATAGTGTTATGAGATTATCAAAACTACACTTTATAGCTGTTAGGGTTAGGAGATTTTGAAAACCACAGTTTCCAACTGTTAGGGTTATGAGATTATTAAAACCACAGTTCCCAGCTGTTAGGATCATAATATTATTAAAACCACAGTTTCCAGCTGTTAGTGGTATGAGATTATTGAAACCCCAGTTTCCAGCTGTTAGTGGTATGAGATTATTAAAACCACACTTTACAGCTGTTAGGGTTAGGAGATTTTGAAACCACAGTTTCCAGCTGTTAGTGGTATGAGATTATTGAAATCACAGTTTCCAGCTGTTAGTGTTATGAGATTATTAAAACCACTTTGCAGCTGTTAGGGTTAGGATATTTTGAAAACCACAGTTTCCAACTGTTAGGGTTATGAGATAATTAAAACCACAGTTTCCAACTGTTAGGGTTATGACATTATTGAAACCACAGTTTCCAGCTGTTAGTGTTATGAGATTATTAAAACCACTTTGCAGCTGTTAGGGTTAGGATATTTTGAAAACCACAGTTTCCAACTGTTAGGGTTATGAGATTATTGAAACCACAGTTTCTAGCTGTTAGTGGTATGAGATTATTAAAACCACAGTTTGCAGCAGTTTGTGTTATGAGATTATCAAAACCACACTTTATAGCTGTTAGGGTTAGGAGATTTTGAAAACCACAGTTTCCAACTGTTAGGGTTATGAGATTATTAAAACCACAGTTCCCAGCTGTTAGGATCATAATATTATTAAAACCACAGTTTCCAGCTGTTAGTGGCATGAGATTATTAAAACCACAGTTTCCAACTGTTAGGGTTATGAGATTATTAAAACCACAGTTTCCAGCTGTTAGTGGTATGAGATTATTAAAACCACAGTTTCCAGCTGTTAGTGGTATGAGATTATTAAAACCACAGTTTCCAACTGTTAGGGTTATGAGATTATTGAAACCACAGTTTCTAGCTGTTAGTGGTATGAGATTATTGAAACCCCAGTTTCCAGCTGTTAGTGGTATGAGATTATTAAAACCACACTTTACAGCTGTTAGGGTTAGGAGATTTTGAAACCACAGTTTCCAGCTGTTAGTGGTATGAGATTATTGAAATCACAGTTTCCAGCTGTTAGTGTTATGAGATTATTAAAACCACTTTGCAGCTGTTAGGGTTAGGATATTTTGAAAACCACAGTTTCCAACTGTTAGGGTTATGAGATTATTAAAACCACAGTTTCCAACTGTTAGGGTTATGAGATTATTGAAACCACAGTTTCCAGCTGTTAGTGTTATGAGATTATTAAAACCACTTTGCAGCTGTTAGGGTTAGGATATTTTGAAAACCACAGTTTCCAACTGTTAGGGTTATGAGATTATTGAAACCACAGTTTCTAGCTGTTAGTGGTATGAGATTATTAAAACCACAGTTTGCAGCTGTTAGTGTTATGAGATTATCAAAACCACACTTTATAGCTGTTAGGGTTAGGAGATTTTGAAAACCACAGTTTCCAACTGTTAGGGTTATGAGATTATTAAAACCACAGTTCCCAGCTGTTAGGATCATAATATTATTAAAACCACAGTTTCCAGCTGTTAGTGGCATGAGATTATTAAAACCACAGTTTCCAACTGTTAGGGTTATGAGATTATTGAAACCACAGTTTCCAGCTGTTAGTGGTATGAGATTATTAAAACCACAGTTTCCAGCTGTTAGTGGTATGAGATTATTGAAACCACAGTTTCCAGCTGTTAGTGGCATGAGATTATTAAAACCACAGTTTCCAACTGTTAGGGTTATGAGATTATTAAAACCACAGTTTCCAGCTGTTAGTGGTATGAGATTATTAAAACCACAGTTTCCAGCTGTTAGTGGTATGAGATTATTAAAACCACAATTTCCAGCTGGTAGCGGTGTCAAGTTTACTTCATGTACTGTGAGCTTGTATTGTCATGTTCAGTGAATTACATAGTTAAAACTATTAATATTTGTTTTACTGTACGTCTACAGAAGAAAGGAATCTTCAAATTACGTTTATACTTTTCCTTTTGTAAGTTAACATACCATGATTAGTCAACATGTATATCTTACCTTCTTTTTCTGTGGTCGATTTTGTTAGAACTCTACAGTTCCCTGTGCTCCCAGTTGAAGTTAGTGCACGTCGAATTACGTAGCTGATATAATCATCTTAGTGGTAGTTTTCATACAGTTTTAGGATTCCAATTACGACTAATTATGAGCCTTATACTCGCTGCTGGTTAATAGCGAAACACAGCGTTGAGAAAACAACAACGGAAGAAAGAAGAAAGCTCGTGATTAGTTATGATTTAAATTGCAGTTTGTTTGTTTTATAAATGTCGGGAATATTTATGCTTAAATTCAATTTTTCGTTCTTGTTTGTTTGTTTTTGAGTTTTGCACAAAGCTACTCGAGGGCCATCTGTGTTTTCGTTCTTGAAACCTATAATTTACTCTTGTTGAAAACTAATATACCAATGAAACTAGTTGGTAGCAATGTAAAACACGTTTTATCCTGCAAGATAAAATATCTATTCTATTTAATTAATCTATTTATATAAAGTTTATTAACCAATTTAAACTTAATAATCACAAGGTAATATTAAGCCAAGATAGGCTATGTTTATAGAATTAATAACGTTTCTAGTAGCTTACCCACACAGAAAACGAATAATTACAAAGTGATTTTGTTTCTTCTTTAAACTATATGGTTCAGAAATTCAATGTAAATATGATACTTGGTTATATAAGAATCAGAAGGGTCGTGTGGCAGTGGGCATGGCATATGAAAATGAGAGATTTCATTGGTGATCGTTCTGAGCAATACATTTACCGATTGTTTTCTAGAGCGTGGAAAAATTTGTAAAAATAAATGGAATAATAATTTTCCTAAGGATTATGGCTGGTTTTTTATAGTGTATCACGTGATATTCCATTATTTACCTTCCTATTAATGATTATTAGGATTAAGTATTTGTTGTTTTTATCTATATATCCTTATTCTGCTAGACAAGAGACATCTTTAACTGTCTCTCGTTAATACAGAAGTAAGTCTGTTGGCTTGCAGCACTAAAATTCGGGGCTCAATTCCCTGCTCTAAAACAAACAACAGAGACTAAATGTTTTCACTAATACTATTGCTAAGTGGTGCGAGGTGAAAAGCTTTTCGTAGCTACTATCATCTGCTCAGGTGGGCTAAGACGGGTTTAGTTTCTTTGTTTCTTGTAGACTTTCTCGCCAAGTTACTCAAGAACTAACTGCGCATGTTCGTCCTTATGGACTGAACAGAATAAAGCTAGTCCATAACACCCGCTACCAACTCTTGGACTGTGCTTGCCCTTTTTTAGCACGCCTCTGGTCTTAAAATATTGAACGCATTTTAGCAGCGACGGGACGCGAACCAATAACCCTTGAATTCACAAGCTATTCATCAATCTACGACAAACTGGCTTTGATTGTATGGGAAGCGAACCTGCATTGGTATTATCCCTAGAATACAAACGATACATTTTCAGTCATTAACATCAAGTGGTATGGAATCACTGTGTTTACAATTAAGAATCGACCACTGCGCACCACGTGTATATACATAATATTGAATAATTATTTACTTAATCCAGACTAATAACGCTTCATCTTCAGACCTTAACTGTTTCGTATAAAGTATAACGTCTTGCCATCTGTTTTGGAAACTATCAACTAGGTTCGAATTGGCTAAATAGGTTTAACATACGTATGAAATAAAATAACTTTTTTTTTGTTCTAAAGAATGAAACATGACGTCACAAGTTCGCGATGAATCGACTTTAAACACTGAATGAGGCGATACGGTGAATCATGGGTGAGATGAAGGTTTATAACGCTAAACACTTGGGTTTGGATACCAAAAATGGACACATCACAGATAGCCCATTGTTTAGGTTGAAGCTACACAACAAAAACATTGGTTTGTTTTTTTTGTTGTTGTTTTGCTAACACGTTGTCTAACGTTCGATGAGTATGTGTAAATTGTACTCCATTCGATGGGTATGTGTAAATTGTACTCCATTCTAGTAAACCCCCAGATGTGTGTTATACTTTCATTCTGAAATCTAAACCTACATGTTCTACTATTTCTTGTTATAATTTATTTAACCTATAGTTAAAATCATTTGATACACCAAGCGCGTTTGTGTTTTCTTTTTTTGTAGCAAAACCACAACGGGCTATCTGCTGTGTTCACCGAGGGGAATCGAACGTCTAATTTTAGCGTTGATAAATCCAAAGACTTACCGCTGCCCCGACGGGGAAGGTACTCTATCCTTCTCAAAAGTTATTTATTCAAAAATAGACAGAAAACATGCACACCATTGCATGTAAAAATAACCCCACAAAAAGAAATATTTTGTATATATTCATGCTCGGTTGAATAGATAGATAGAGACAGATTACAATGTTTAGTCACGTGAAACGAGGATACTGTTTTATTTATCAAGTGGAAGCTAATGTTCCTTTACCCTAAACCTTAATGTTACGACACCGTTTTACCTTCTATTTCTATTTTTTTTAAGAATTCGCTTTGCTAAATGTTATTTTTTAACATGGATCAAATTACTAGAAAAACATCATAATGGTTATTTCTAAGAATATTATTTTTCACTTTAAGTTTTCATCAATTCATTTGTTTTTTGAAATTGAATTTTTTAATACCAGCGAAGAAAAAAATGTATATTAGAGAAACGTAGAGCAAACATATTATGACAGTGCACGAGAGTTAACGAAACCAAACGAACACATTGCACGTATATATCTCCACCACCATTGCTTCTCCGTTAGTAAATATGTTACCATGGTTTTGGTTTCAGTTTTCGTGCAAACAAGTGATCTTGATTGGCTATATGTAGTATGACGACATTTAGAACCAGGATATCCATTCCTGTTGATGCTAAGTTTCTAAGACATTGAATGTATTTTTATAAGAATATTTACTGATATATTTCATATTTCAAATGTAAATATATTAATGGGATTTACTCGCTCTTTTACGAACCAATGAAAACACACTTTTATGATTAAATAAATTAAGCTTCTAGTTTCTACCCGCAAGGTTTTATCAAAGGTGATCAGTGTTTTTCATATTTTATTATCCTACGAGCTTGATAAACATGTACACATCCCACGTGCTTTCCAGCTTGTTAAAGAAAAACAACCGGATCTCGAGATCCTACTTGCTTTTAAACTTTCATAAATGCACAGAACTGGTAACTTATTTCTTTCAGCTTATACACAGAGTTCTTTGTAGCGCAGGGAAACAATCCACCCATCCAATAATTTTGCTCCTAGCCATCCTCCAAGACTGAGACAATAGAGGTTTAAAACCCTAGGCCTATTTATACAACAAATGTAAAGTGTGATGATTTACCCGGATATTTGTTGCCTTGAATCTCACCAGTAAAGCAAAGAAACCTGTTCTTAGCCAAAGAGAAGGTCACAGGTTCATAACTATACGATATTTTGATAAAGTGTTTTCTCACGTTGGACGAATCATTTACTTCATTCAATTTCTTGAAGAGTACAAACAATCTTTTACTGTTCACTTGGTGACACAAAAACGCTATATAACAGTAACCGAAGCATTGATGAGAAACGCAAGCCACATGGTCCGTCTATATCGTGCAATTGTTGAGTTGAGGCTGGTTTAACGTCTGAAGGTTCCGACTAAATTAAACGTAAACAAAACTCAAATGTTAAACACAAATAAATATCTGTAAATATTTATTTAAAAATTATACTATACATAAATGAACTTACAATACAATATTGTTGTTTTCATTCCATAAGACTCTCAACGTTTCGCTCTATACCTTCTTCAGCGTTTGTTAAAACACAAACCGAAACTGATAGGATAAAGATACATAACAGAAATTAAATAGTGATATGCATCTTGTTATGTATTATGAAAAAATAAGACAATGCTTTCTTCATCTACCACAAATATACATATTTAATTCATTTCCATTCTTATTTAATCACGTAAAGTCATAACCGAATAAATCTGGTGGTATTAGCACTCAAAAAGCGTTTCGGATATCCCACATATCAAGATCTTAACAAGAGTGGTGGTTAAGAGTTCTATACTGAAGAAATTGTGGGTGGTTCTGTTTAAAACTTTAAAACGTAAATAACTTTAAGGGCAGCTGCCTCCCACGTCTCGCTGCAGACTACGAAAGACGGTAGATTTGTATATTTTGTTATTATGCACAAAGTTACACAAAAGGCTATCTGCGCTCTGCCCACCAAGAGTATCAAAACCCGGTTTCAGACATGCCGCTGTACAATTAGGGTTCAAGCTCTCATCTTCTCACCTTTGTGTTGTTGTTCAGTGACGATCAACTTGTCTCTTCTTGATGGATGAGATATTCCAAAGTTTTTACCACCAGCTCTAATCGGTTATGACTACAGATGACTAGCTAGGAACGGAAATACATTTAATGATTATAAAATGTTTATTCGATAATTGTGCTGATGTAAATTGCCTCTTAACAATAATTATAATTGATAATTATTGAGCTATTTATCCTGTTTTTACGTAGTGAAATATTTCGCATTTATTCCGGACAGTTCGATGTGCAATTTCGAGTGTAAACAACAATAACTCTCGCTCGCCCAAAGGTAGCTCGGAGGTTATTCTGAGGGTTTATAACACTAAAATTCTGGGTTCCCTTCCTGCAGTGTGTGCAGCGCGAACAGCTCAAAGTTAATCTTGAGGGATGCTACTGCTGGTTCGATCCCTGCAATGGGCACAACCCATAGTGCAGCTTTGTGCTCAACAACAAAGATCTGACTCCCTGCTTTTCGAACAACTTTACCATTCATGTGATCTACTCAGCAATAACTCATACGACTTATTCGCATGTACAAACATTATCCTTTGTACAACCCGACATCACATATCATAACCATGACCGCTAAGGAATGATTTCTATTTCTGAACTCCATGAGGCATACTCCCGCACTTAGATGGTCTACTAATAATCGACTAGACTCTTGAGTTAACGTGAAGAATAAGACGACCCTGTTCTGTGGTACGAAGAGATTTCAGATTTCAAAAGGCACTCACAAATGAAACTTGGTCACTTAGTGAAATAAGCATACATTATCTGTTATTTTCTCGGTACGAAATATGCAGTCGATGACACTGTGTGTTTGGAATACAAATCTATCGAGGAAGGTTTATCCTTTTAGCAGTAGCAACATCCTTAGACATATCCTCGTACAGTGCAGAAAATACTGACAAATATTTAATGCATTGATAACCAGACAAAGAGTGAATGTAGCGACACATAGAGAAACCAAATAATTAAGAATCTACTATAGGAAAAGTTAAAAGATACGTATTTATTTCAGACCGAGTTTTTTACATTGGTTTCTCCAAATGCTGGATCACACATTTAAAGATCTTCCATTAAACAACAACAGTGTTTTTTCCTAAACTCTAACATTGTTTCTAGACGTGCTATAAAACTATCTCCATGTCTCCACGTACTTTAATACCACCACCATGCCTCTACGTACTTTAATACCACCACGGTGTCTCCACGTACTTTAAGACTATTCCCATGTCATTGCTCCACGTACTTAAAAACCACCACCACGTCTTCAAGTACTTAAAGACCACCACAATGTCTTCACGTACTTAAAGATCACCACGATGTTTCCACGTACTTTAAAACCATTACCACGTTTTCAACTACTTAAAAATCACCATCATGTCTCAACGTACTTTAATGCCACCACCACGTCTTCAAGTACTTTAATATCACCACCATGTCTCGATTTACTTTAACAACCCCACCATGTTATTACGTACTTTAAAACCACCACCACCATGTTACTACACACTTTAAGACTACCACCATGTTTCAATGTACTTTAAGACCACCACCACGTCTATAAGTACTTTAAGAACACCACGTCTCCACGTACTTCAAGACCACAACCAATCTCTAAGTACGTTTAGACCACCACGTCTCCCACTACCATGTTCCTACATACTTTAAGACCACCACCACGTCTCTAAGTATTTTAAGACCACCACATCTTCAAGTACTCTACGACCACTTCAAGACCACAACCAATCTGTAAGTCTTTAAGTACGTGCTTTAATACCACCAACACATCTTCATGTACTTTAATATCACCACCATGTCTCCATTTACTTTTTAGACCACCACCTTAATCAAACCACAACGTCTTTAATACCACCACCACACGTACTTCAAGATCACAACCAATCTCTAAGTACTTTCAGACCACCAAGTCTCTAAGTACTTTACGACCACCACCATGTCTTTATGTACTTTAAGACCACCACCATATTACTACATACTTTGAGACCACCACCATGTTACTACATACTTTGAGACCACCATCATGTTTCCACGTACTTTAAGACCACCACCACGTCTCTAAGTACTTAAAAACCACCACGACATCTCTAAGAACTTTAAGACCACCGTCATGTCTCCACGTCTTTAAGTCTATCACCATGTCACCACTTAATTTTAAACCACCACCACGTCTTCAACTACTTCAAGAACACCACCATGTCTCCACGCACTTTAATACAACCACCACGTATTCAAGTACTTTAACATCATCACCATGTCTCCACGTACATTAAGACCACCACCTTGTTTTTACGTACTTTAAAACCACCAACATATTTCCACGTACTTTAATACTACCAGCACGTTCTTTAAAACCACCTCCATATCTCCACGTACTTTAATACCACCGCCATGTCTCTTCGTACTTTTAAACCACCATCACGTCTCCAAGGACTTTAAGACCACCCTCATGTCTCCACGTATATTAAGACCAACACTATGTTTCCACGTACTATAAGACTACCACCATGTCTCTATGTACTTTAATACCACTACCATGTCTCCACTTTCTTTATACCACCACCATGTTTCCACGTACTATAAGACCACCACCATATTTCCACGTACTTTAAGACCACCACCATGTCTCCACGTACTTTACCACCACCATGTTTTCATGTACTTTAAGACCACCACCATGTCTCCAAGTACTTTAGGACCACCACCGTGTCTCTACATACTTTAAGACCACCACCACGTCTCCACGTCCTTTAAGACCATCACCATTGCTCCACGTACTTTAAGACCACCATCATGTCTCTACGTACTTTACCACCACAATTATCAACATTTATTAACGACTCCTAGTTCTCCTAAGAATCATCATTGGAGAAAATATAACATGATGAAGTAGGATCTAATCTCAATACAATACATGGGTTTTACAGCACGTCGATAAAATGGTGTGGTATGAATATCTCAAAGCTGGATAAATGTAAGCTGTTTCGTTTTCTTATGTTTATGGGATATGACTTACTACTTGAACTAAAATAAAATTTATTTTTCTTTACAAAAACGTTTCTTTGTGAATACAACAAGCGTGTGTACTTGCACAGAATGAGATTTGATAGGCCACACATCCACTTCCTATGGATCAGCGGTAAGATTCAAGATTTACTGTGTTAAACGTTAAGGTTTTATCTAAGTGTGTATAATGCTTTTAGTATCCTTTTCCTTTAGTCGTTCGAGAACTGATTTTTTTTTGTAAACCAAGCAGTATAATATAGTAAATCGCGCTTTTTAAGAACGATGTTTCCAGGCGTCGCTCTTGAAATTTCTTAAACTATGGTTGATTATATTCATTCTGATGGTTATAATTATACACTAGTACTGGACACTTCAATTTCCATTGTAATAACAGATAAATAAATCTGCCTGAACAACAAACCTTCCTCTCGTGTGGGCGTAAACTTTCTTGGGCCCACATTTAAAGAGATCAATAATACACTAATCCATCTTTAGGTTTCTTTGCTTGTTTTGAGTTTCGCGCAAAGCTACACGAGAGTTATTTGCGCTAGCAGTCCTTAATCTGTGTAAGACTAAAGGGAAGGCAGCTAGTCATCATCACCCACCGCCAACTCTTTGTCTACTCCTTTACCAACGAATACTAGGATTGGCCGTCACTCATCCTTTGGAGCTTGGTCAGTTGAAATGGCGGTTCAATGGTCAAACAAACTTGCTGTAATTCCAGTTTCTTCGAAATATTGTGTCCTTTCGCTGTGTGTCGTCTAATAGTTCTCACTATGTAAGTATATTTCTTTGGAAATTAGCCGTAGCAGTGTATAGCTTGACTATTATTTTAGAAAACTATTATATATAGAAACAAATGTTTCATTAAACTTTTGCAGTAAACAAAAACAACAACACCTAATCTGCTTCTCTGTTGTGTGAAATCATTTAACACGCACACATTGTCCTCTGGGTTTTAGGAACAGTACGTTATCAAAGCTGTGTCTTGACAGATGTGGTAACAGCGTTACCTGTAAATTCCACATATATAGCTTCTCACAGACTTATGGCAACATGAACAAAATAGCTTTGAACTAGAAAAGTTAAATTATTTAAAATTAACATCTAAATACTGAAGAAAACTACTCGGTAGAACAAAGTAACTCATAATACTTAATGCGTTAAATAGGAAGATTAAAATCTATAACGATTCAATTATATTAAAACCATCACTGCTAACGAGGTTTTCGGTCGTAATCCCAGTAATATTATATGAGTTTAGCCCGCCTTTGGAGAATTAGGTCAATTACAAATCGAAACGCTTGGTATATTGCATCTTCCCACATGAAAGTTTAATATATGATAAAAACGTTTACGTATTTATAACAAAGCTACTGAGAATAACTGCCATCGTCTTTAATCTAGAGCTGCTGAATATAGAGATAGCCAACAATCTGCAGCATTCTCACAACATACCTACATTTTAAAATGCAGAGAACGTTTCCAGGTATCGCACCAGGCTCAATAGCTCCGAAATTCCAAACACTTAACTAATTGTCGCATTATGTTTTTATACATTGTATTACTGGAACCGAGATAAACATGCCACATTCTTCTGGCTTTATAGGCAACGTACATTTTAAAGTGATTTGTTTATAAGTAGTTTTCGATTGATTTTTGTGTGTGTGTTTTTTTTCAAAAAAGTGTCTTGATATCTTTAAAATAACACAGTTTTTATTTAATTTCAGAAAAAAAATTGTTTATTTTTTTACTTTATTTCTCTTGTAATTAAAATATTATACCAGCTCCTAATAAAAAGGCTTTATTCTATTTGTGTTTTCTTTCTTTATACACGTACTGAAGTCACGACAGATTGTACCAAACTCGACATCTCAGAAAAAATGACCGTTCTATTTTGTCACAAAAACTTCTGTTTACAATGGCTAGGACAACTATAGCAAAGACTTCTGTTTACAATGTATGTGGCAACTGCAACAAAGACTTCTGTTTACAACTTATATGACAGCTGTAACAGAATTATGTTTACAACTTATGTGACAACTGCAAAAAAGACTTCTGTTCTACAACTTCTGTGACAACTGTAACAAAGTCTTCTGTTCTACAACTTCTGTGACAACTGTAACAGACTTCTCTGAGAACTGTAACAGACTTCTGTTCTACAATGTATGTGACAATCGTAGCAAAGA